>NW_027013772.1:0-15241 GCF_036934945.1 Oncorhynchus masou masou | reverse complement strand
CCAGGCTGAATTTCACATTTTGCTCAGTAGAGTGTTTGCCTCAGGATTCTCAATGTTTGACAATGCACAAAAAGAGGAGGAGAGAAAATGTCATGGTGCCATCATGGCCTAGCTACATCAGTGGTTTATTCTTCTCCCATTGATCTCACACTAGCAGACATGGGACCCTGGCTGAGTAATTTACTGATTCTTGCTGCATGTTGTTATGGTATTATAATATATATATATATATTTTTTACTGCCTTTGCTCGAATCCATTTCTTTTTTTAAACATATTTTTCAGTATAATACTATCAGTATTAAATTCATACTTTTTTATTCACTCAAATATGTTGCTTGATTATTTTCTCCCTAATACAAATGTGTATTACATTATTTTCCAGAATGCAGAGGAGAAGACTCAGTCATTCAGCCACCAGGAGATGTGATCGCTACTGAGGGAGAACAGGTCACACTGGACTGTCAATTTGATGCCGTTAATATGAACAATATCTACCTGTTCTGGTACAAGCATGAAGTGAATGACTTCCCAAAGTTCATGTTGGGCCGTTTTCCTTTTGGAAGTAAAAATGCCACTGAGTTCAAGGATAGATTTGATGCCCATCTCGATGCAGACTCCAAGTCAGTCCCCTTGACGATCCAGAGGTTGCAGCTGTCTGACTCTGCTGTGTACTACTGTGCTCTGAGGCCCACTGTGACAACAGGATACACAGCCTCATTACAAAAACTATTTGATAGTGTGATGTAAGACTCTTAGAGAGCCTAGTGGAAGCTCCTCCTCAATGCTTCCTAAGGCAGAGTTAAAGAAGTGGTTTCAAAAGCTTTTGACACATACAAGTGTGTTTGCTCTCCCCTTACCTACACATCTCACAATAGACATGGAATCATGGCTGAAGAAATGTCTGGTTCTTTCTGCATTTTTTGGGGGTATGATAACTATTTTTTGATTCATTTGCTGCCATTGCCTTAATTATCCCTTTATGTTGTCATGAGAAATAGAGAAAGTTGCTCACTCTATATGTTCCCAATGGTTTAATGTGTATAAATCATCAAACAGCCTTTCTTTTTCTACTTACATCATTTCTCCCCAGAATGCAGAGGAGACAGAGTGTTACAGACAAAAGGAGTTGAGACGGCTACTGAAGGAGGACAAATAACACTTGTCTGTCATTATGAAACAGACGATCCAAGTCCATATCTATTCTGGTACGAACAGCGAGCAAACGACTACCTCAAGTATATGCTTATGCGATTCAATTTTGGAACTGGGGACAATGCTACTGAGTTAAAGGAGAGATTTCATGCTGATCTTGATTCCAACTCCAAATCAGTCCCCTTGACAGTCAGAGGGTGCAGCTGTCTGGCTGCTGTGTACTACTGTGCTCTGAGGCCCACTGTGACAACAGGATATACAGGATATATAACCCTTTATAAAAACATACTGAGCTACACAATGATAATAAACCTGTCTGTATAGTATACAACACCACTTTGAAATTGACACAGTAACCTTTTCACTATCTCCTTGATATGACCAAGACTAGTAGTAGCAGATGATGATAATTATGGGTTTTATGTCAATAAAGCTACCTCTTCAATTCAGCTTTAAATGTCAGCCGAGTCTCATAGACTAGACTTAAAACCTTTTGTGGATGTTGATCCCCACTTGGGAACTTTCCCTAACACCCTCAGCTGGAATGTGGCGCATGAACGCAAAAATATTCTTAAAATATTTAACCTCCACACATTAAGTCCAATAGCTTAAATGAAAGATAAACACCTTGTTTATCTACCCAGCAAGTCAGATTTCTAAAATGTTTTACGTATGAAAAACATAGCACATATTTATGTCAAACCACCACCAAAGACACAGCTAATTTGCATAGCCAAAATATGCAATCAACAAACGCAGGATTAAAAGAAAATAAATCACTAACCTTTTGAAATCTTCATCAGATGACAGTAATATAACATGTTACACAGTACATTTATGTTTTTTTTTCAATAATATGCTATATATATCCATAAATCTCTTTTTACAATTACGCATTGTTCAAAAAATGCTACTCAAATGTCCGGAGAAATGAATTTATAGCTCCAGCAGATAACGTCAGATAACAAACAATACACATCATAAACTTTAACTAAATATGCATGTTCTACATATATATAGAAAGATACACTTCTTCTAAATGCAATCGCTGTGTTACATTTATTTTTAACGTTACAGAATTCGTTCACTAGGCTATAATATGAGTCGGCGCTCAGAAATTAGCATGATGGCTCCTCTATCTTGGAGTCCACAGAAACCCAAATTTAACACGTAAATATTCCCTTACCTTTGCTGTTCTTCCATCAGAAGACCTGGGAAGGAATTATACTCACCAAAAACATCGTTTAGTTGTGAAGTCTCTGTCTTTCGGTTATCAAACACGACATATTTCGGTTGAAATGTACAAAAGTCCAGTGGATGCGCACCAAAACGTGTTATAAAGGTGCACAACAAGAATTCTCAGGACGTAACAGAAACACACGTGCCGTTCAATCATTCTTGGAAAAGAGAGAACACCGAAGAAGAGCGCGCATGAATGTGACCTTTTTCGACGTGACCGAAAGGTTTCGGGCCGCCAAAACTCACGTGAGCGCGCTATTCTCACAATGAGAAGCCCCATTGAAAGCAGACATCGCGCTGAAGACATAGAAACTGTTCCCAGGTCTGTAGGCGCCTTGGGAAGGGTGGAAGGGCGTGACGTCAAAGTTGGGCCAACAAGAGAGAGTTTTGGGAGAATGACTGCCCTGAGAGTTCTGCTTTACATACAGACATAATTTCAACGGTTTTAGAAACTTTAGAGTGTTTTCTATTCAATAATATTTTTTATAGGCATATATTAGCAATTTTTGAAAGATTTTTCTTTCTGTTTAATATGGGCACGCAATTACTCCAAAGGGGGCAGCAGACAGCCCTATCTTTAACAGGTTTTAACATAGTAATTGTAAATCCGTGGCTCTCAAATTATAATGAAATATATGTTTGCTATGGTTACATAAGACAGAATGTTACTTAATGCAAATCCTTAGCCCTTTTGCTAAACCTTTCCCTAATCCTCTTGGAACCACCCATCCCGGATCCGGGATAATTGTAATCGTTTACCTTTGATGATCTTCGGATGTTTTCCTCACGAGACTCCCAGTTAGACAGCAAATGTTAATTTTGTCCCATAAATATATTTTTTATATCCAAATACCTAGTAGTTAGTTTGATGCGTTATGCCCAGGAATCCACCGGAAATAGCGGTCACGACAACGCATACAAAAATTCCAAATTATATCCATTATATACAGAAACATGGCAAACGTTTTTATAATCAATCCTCAAGGTGTTTTTCAAACAACTGACCACTTACGCAATGTGGACTTTTACGCTCATTCTTTAAAATAAAGGCCTGAAACTACGTCTAAAGGCTCTAGGCACCTTTGGGAAGCCACAGAAAAGGGAATCTGGTTGATATCCCTTTCAATGGGCAATAGGGATGCATAGAAAGACAGGGTTTCGCCTGCAATATCAGTTCTGTTATACTCACAGACAATATTTTTACAGTTTTGGAAACTTTAGAGTGTTTTCTATACTAAGGTGTCAATTATATGCATATTCTGTTATCTGGCCCTGAGAAATAGACAGTTTACTTTAAATGGTATTTTTCAAAAAATAAAAATAGTGCCCACTCGCTTCAAGAGGTTTTAACAATCTAACCTAACTCTTAACCCTAACCCAGAGCCTAGCTAATGTTTTCCAGCTAACTAACGTTATTGTTAGCCACCTAGTCACCTAGCTAACATCAGCCACGACAAATGGGAATTCGTAACATATCATGCATTTTGCAAATTCATAACATATCGTATGTTTTGCAAAATTCTTAACATTTTGTATGTTTTGAAAAAATAGTAGCATATCATACAAATTGTATTTATTAACATTTTCTTCAAAATGGATGATAGACATCCACAAATTAGTACATAGCATTTTTCAATGTACTAAATGGAGTCGTTCAGATTTACTTACAGGACATTATGAAATGCTCTGAGACCTGGTGTAAAGGTAGATGTAAGAGACAATGAAATGCCATTACAATATCTCATGGATTAGAAAATAGACCATTGTTTAACTTTTAGAGTTGGCCTAGTTGTGTTACTTAGATGAATTTAGAAAAAGCTGCATTATATCCAGTATTAGGAACAGCGTAATGGAAAAGTCAGCATCAACCACAAGTTGGCCAAATTACCAAGAAAATGTTGCTTTCTACTTTAAATGAATTGTTTACAGTATTTTGAACATCCCCTCTGTGCTGTGCTGCATGGTCTAGGTCTGTGCTGCTACAAAGACATGAATCAAGAGAGCAGACCAGTTTCTATATCATAACATCAGTTTGACTTGCTCTTTGTATCCTATGATAATTATGGGACATTGGCTTTGGAACTCTGTTCTTCTTGCTGCATTTATCTTTGGTGATACGGCTCTCATTACCATTTTCTCAATACCCGATGTTACTGGAATCCCGACATGTTGTGACCATGTGACTTACAGATTCTATCAGAACTGTTTTATAATGAATTCTTCTTTCACTACCTATTAATGGTATCACCTTAAAGGTAACTAAAGTGCAGAGTATTAAAATCCTATTTGTAAGTCAGTTTCTTTAGTGTGTTGCAATTACAGATAAAACCTTACGTCTCTGAAATGTCAATCTTGGTTCTATCTGACACTTCTGAATTATACAGTTTTTAAGAAAACTGTAGCAATTTGAATACATAAATAATAGAAGAACACTACTTTACCAGGCAGCCTAGTGGTTAGAGCGTAGGTCTAGTAACCGAAAGGTTGAAATATGGATACCCCGAGCTGACAAGATTAAAATCTGTCGTTCTGCCCCTGAACAAGGCCGTTAACCCACTGTTCCTAGGCCCTCATTGAAAGTAAGAATTTGTTCTTAACTGACGTGCCTAGTTAAGTAAAGTTTAAATGAAAAAAAAATAAAAAAATTAGAGTAGTAACACCTCATCAAATATGTTAGGAAATATATTACCATCATCAGACAAATTACTATCATCTCTGAACAACGATGTGACAACAAGCACACCACCATAGTCCCTGTACACAAGGAAGCGAAGGTAACCTGCCTAAATGATTTCCTCCTCGTAGCACTCACGTCGGTAGTCATGAAGTGCTTTGTAAGGCTGGTCATGGTTCACATCAACAGCATCCTCCCAGATACCCTAGACCCACTCCAATTTGCATACCGCCCCAACAGATACAAAATGACCCAATTGCACTCCACACTTCCCTTTCCCACCTTGACAAAAGGAACACCTATGTGAGAATGCTGTTCATTGGCTAGTGTTCAGCATTCAACACCATAGTGCCCACAAAAGCTCAGCACTAAGCTAAGGACCCTGGGACTATACACCTCCCTCCGCATCTGGATCCTGGACTTCACCAACAATGATGAGACAGCCTATAGGGAGGTCAGAGACCGGGCAGTGTGGTGCCAGGAAAACAACCTCTTGCTCACATTGAGAGAGAGGTTGTTGCCCTGGCACCACACTGCCCGGTCTCTGACAAAGGAGCTGATTGTGGAAAACAGGAAAAGGGGTCGAACAGGCCCCCATTAACATCGGCGGGGCTATACTGGAGCGGGTTGAGAGTTTCAAGTTCCTTGGTTTGCACATCACTAAAGACACAATCATGGTCCAAACACACCAAGACAGTCGTTATGAGTGCACGACAACACCTTTCTCCTTCAGGAGACTGAAAGACTTGGCATGGGTCCCCAGATCCTCAAAATGTTTTACAGCGGGGACTCAGTGGAAGAGATCCTGGTTCAAGTCCAGGCTCTGTCGCAGCCAGCCGCATCCAGGAGACCCATGGGGGGGGCACACAATTGGCTCATCGTCGTCTGGGTTAGGGGATGGTTTGGCCGGCAGGATGTTCTTGTCCCATCTTGCTCTAGCAACTCCTGTGGTGGGCCTGGTTCAGTGTACACTGACACTTTTTCCAGGCGTACAGTGTTTCCTCTGACACATTGGTGCAGCTGGCTTCTGTATCAGGCAAGTAATGTGTCAAGAAGCAGTGTGGCTTGGCTGTGTTGTGTTTTCAGAGGACGCGCGGCTCTCGACCTTCGCTTCTCACGAGTCCGTACGGGAGTTGCAGTGATGAGACAAGACTGTAACTACCAATTGCATACCATGAAATGGGGGGACAAAAATAAATAACTTTTTTTGAGAGCATCCTGACCGGTTGCGTCACCACCTGGTATGGAAACTGCTCTTCATCAAATCGTAAGGCACTACAGAGGGTAGTGCGTACAGCCTAGTACATCACTGGGGCCAAACTTCCATACAGGACCTACATGAATAATACTTGGACATTTAATTATGTTGTTATTGTTTGATTTGTCTTTAAAGAAAAAGGGAGATTGTTAAGTTCATGTTTTAAGTATCCCTATATTTCTGTTATTATGGGGCTATCACTCTGTCAAGAGTGCGCCTGCGTGGGAAGTTTGGTTGTTGATGGACCTAGCCTTCAGTGGAATGGTAGTGTGTTCATACAGTATAGTAAACGTTGTTAAACTGGAACGTTTTCGTTGTGTCCTTAGTTAACACTACATACCAGGCGGTGTCAGAGGAAGCCCAAATAATTGTCTAAGACTCCAGTTACCCAAGTCATAGACTTTTTCTCTGCTAACGCACGGTAAGCAGTACCGGAGTGCTAAGTCTAGGACCAAAAGGCTCCTTAACAGCTTATACCCCAAAGCCATAAGACTCCTGAACAATTAATTAAATGGCCACCGGACAATTTACATTGACACCACCCCCCATTTGTTTTGTACACTGCTGCTGCTACTCGCTGTTTATTATCTATGCCATAGTCACTTCACCCCGACCTACATATACTAATTACCTCGACTAACCTGTTCCTCTGCACATTGACTCGGTGCCGGTACCCCCTGTATATAGCCTCGTTATTGTTGTTTTATTGTTTTATTGTTTTACTTTTTATTTATTTTTTACGTTAGTTTATATGGTAAAGACTTCTGACAGTTTTGTTATTTTACTTGCATGCCATTTATTGCTGGCTAGATCAGCTTAGAGACCATACCTAGAGAGATATGACAAAGGCGTGTTCTGATTGGTCCGTCTGTATTTGTTCTGTCTGTATTTGGTTCGTCTGTATTTGCTTGTGATTGGATTGCAGATAGAACCTTATAGCGCCAAGTTGAAATGGGTTTATGCAGATAGAACTTCCCAGTTTATATTATTTTTCACTTAAAATTTACTTTTCAAAAGTCTAACTACACAGATCATGAAGAACCATCCAAAGATAAATTAGACGTGATGTGACTAATATTCTATATAGATAGAACCTTAGATCTCCTCTGCTGAAGTGAGACTCTGCTGTACTCTGTACTACTGCGCCCTGCAGCCCAGAGTGACAGGAAACCCAGAAACACTGTATACAAACCTTTCATATGTGATTCATACAACATGCAAAGGAGATGCAGTATCACAAAAGAGAGCAAATGAGAGGAAAGGAGAGATTGAGATTCACAAAAGCAACTGTGCTTAGGGGTGGAGCTTGTAGGTAAACTAAGTAGAAATGATCAACTGAATACTTTGCCAAGTGAAGTCAGGTTCTGTTGTGCTATTAGTCAGTTTGACTTCCAACCCCAGCCATGTTGTTTATCTGGTCATTTATTATGTTCTCAGTAATAGGTAAGTTATGGCTTTCAAAGTAATATCATGTTTTCTGTTTAGAAAACTACAAAAATACATGTTTATTTCAATTTAAAAATGACTTAATGTTCATCTCTTCCCATTTGCAGGTGACACCTATGAGCAGACTATCGAGCCAAACCAACATGAAGTGTATGCAGAAGTGGGTAGTAATGTTCTTCTTTCCTGCAACTACTCCTCAGCAGACCGTCTACTATGGTATAAACAGTCTCCAGGATCAGCTCCCCAATACCTTCTGCTCATCCAGCACCCACTCGGAATGAATATAGAGATGATTATCGTGACTCTCGCTTCTCTGGTAAACTGAACAAAGAGAAGACCCGTGTGGATCTGGATATCTCCTCTGTTGAAGAGACAGACTCTGCTATGTACTACTGTGCTCTGAGGCCCACAGTGACAGGAAACCCAGAAACACTGTACAAAAACCTAACATCGCCTGAGAGAGCATTTCTGCTCTGTCCCAAGTTTCATTTGACAATAGTACCATCAAGAATGAGTCAACATACACCTATTCTATTGTGTCAAGAGGAGGAGCTTAGTGTTACACATCACATGTAATGAGTGTAACTGATTCAACCAGTGAGTGAATGTTCCAAGAGAAGATAATTCTACAGAGAAGTCTCTGTCTAACACCCAGGGACTATGATGCTGCTCTATTCAGTCTTGTTTTTGTGCACTTGTAGGCAAGAATAAATTCTCCATTAACTGAATGTACTAGCAGAATATACACTGTCCAGTATTCATTACAATATGGTATTATCAATATCAAGAGGTAATACACTTTGAAACACCAAGTGTGGATATACTGTACACTGTCTACATTGACTCAGTAATACATGTTTTTCTTTTTTACAGGTGCAAGTGTTGAAGACATAATTACTCCAGACAGAGATGTAGTGGATGTTATGGAGGGTAGTAGTGTTCAACTCTCCTGGAGATACAACAGCTCATTAACCAAAAGTCTGTTCTGGTACCTCCATCACCCTGATCCTCTCTACAGTTCCTCATACTGGACTACTCTGGGATCATAACCAACACTGATAGTACAAAATGGACCCTCATACATGAAGAAGATGTCAGGCATAGTGTATAGGTGGCAGGGAAGTCAGGCGGAGGAGAGTCAAACGGAGTGTAAAATGGAGTCTGTTGTTACTTCTGCTCATCTGACAACTCTCTGTATTTGGGGTGGGGCTTCAAAGGTTTGAGGAAAAGATGGTCCATTCAGAACTAGAAGGAGGATGATGTTTTTTTTAATACACAAATCTTGCTGTGCTGTGTGTTATCATTTTAACTTCCAGATTCAGTCACAATGTCAATCGCAACCTTTATTATGCTTTTAGTAGTTGCACGAAAGTAATCTACTATTATTGGTGTTATGTTGAATCTAAACTAAGTGTTGATGTGTTGAAAATAGATCTAATAATAATAATAATAATAAGTAATAATAGAAGAATAACATATTTTGCATCTCTTGCAGGTGACAGTAATGGTCAGACCATTGAACCAATCAGAGAGGAGTGTATGCTCCAGCAGGTAGCAATAATACACTTTCATGCACCTACTCATCTGCAGTCTCTCTTCAATGGTATCTCCAGGACCTGATCACCTCCTCAGTATATCCTGCTTATTCTGCATGGTGTCGGGTCTCCATCATGGGCTCCAGGTCTGGATCCTCGACTGTCAGTCAAACTGAATGAAACCTGGTGGTTGTGTCTAAAAACCTATGTTTAGAGTGGGAGCGTAATATTGTATATGCCTACTTATCATTTCAGAGTCACAGCAGAGTTTTGGCTTTGCTGTTTTCTAAATAACACATTCATTTCAATTCTGTAACATAGACCATGATGCTGCTCTGTTATATTCTACTGATTTCAGCCCTTGTAGGTGATACTTTAGAGGATGATATTACTCCAACCAGTCCTGAGGAAATTATTTGGGAGTAGAGAGTTAAGATCTCCTGTAACTATACAGTAAAATCAGTCTGCTGTGGTACAGACAGTATTCTGGATCAGGTCTCCAATTCCTCCTCTTACACTACAGTCACTCAAAGCCCTCTATAATAAGAGCTAAACATGGTTACCCTCAACTTTCTGTTAATCTGAATAACGAGAGAACCTGTGGATCTGGAGATCTTCTCTGCTGAAGTGAGACTCTGCTCTGTACTTCTGCGCCCCTGATGCTCCACTGACAAGAAATCCAGAAACACTGTATGAAAACCTGACAGGTCATGATAAACTCCACTTATGCATATTTTAGGGAAGGGGGTGGGGATTCCTAGTTAAGTAAAAAAGTATTTTCATTTAAAAACTGTGTTGACTTCACTCCATCATGTAAGCTCAGCTACGATACAATTCTCTACTGAGTTATTTTACTTTCTGCTCTGACAGGTTAGTAAATTACTGTATTCCTCTTATTCTTTAACTAAGCTAATTCATAGTTTTTCCGTGCTATTGGATTTAGAGTATATACCAAGATCTTTCCTCATTTCAAATACATCTACCTTGTGTTTTATCAACACCTCTTCACACATTTGCAGGTGACAGTTTTCAGCAGATCATCCAGCTAAACCAACAAGAAGTGTATGGAGAGGAGGGTAGGAATGTTCAGCTTTCCTGCAACTAATCATCAGCATACAGTGTACTGTGGTATAAACAGCATCCAGGGATCAGCTCCTCAAGTCCTCCTCTTCATCCACCATGCCTCTAGGACTGTAGTGAGAGATAAACCTCCATCCCCTCACCTCACTATTAAACTGAACAAAGAGAAGACATGTACAGATCAAGAGATATCTTCTGTTGAAGTTGAGATTCTGCTCTGTGCTACTGTACTGTGACGTCCACAGTGACACATACCGTAACTCACTGACTCTGCACTGAGCAGAATACAGACCTGTCAGTTCGTTATAGATTTGCATTCATTGGATGTATTTTGTTTGACCACACCATCAAGTGGAGCATTTAATACATACATTATTTGCAAAATGCAATTAAATGTACACATAAAACGCCTTTGTTTTCAATATTATGAACAGAGAAGGAGCTAGAGTATAAAACTCAGGATTGGATTATGAACAATATCACTTTAATAATGTTTGCATGTCTTCCATTACTCAACTCATGTGTATATACTTTATTCTATTCTACTGTATCTTTAGTCTATGTCGCCCTGACGCTGCTCGTCCATACATTTATATATTCTTAATTCCATTCCTTTCCTTTCCATTTTATTGTGAAATTGTTAGGCATTACTTGTTAGATATTGCTCCACTGTCAGAACTAGAAGCACAAGCATTTCACTACATACACCCACAACAACATCCTAAACATGTGCATGTAACCAATAACATTTTTTGATTAGATTATGAATTGTCAAGATAAAACATGATACAACCATGAAGATCATAGCCAGTTGATGCTGTGCTTTTCATCAGCAGCTGGTGCTTCTTCTACACATCTGCCATCTACAATGTTGTTCTGTTCAATGTTACTCTTCTTTGACTTGATAGGTAAGTCATAACATTTTCATTTAAACTGATTTTGATTATGTTAAGGTGTATTTATTTTCAAATCGAAGATTATCATAATAATGCATGAAATGAGGATGCGTGTTTTTTTTAAAACTTTGAATAGTTTTTATCATCATACTGCATTTGTAATTAATTCAATCTTCCATGTGGGTTTCAATTATTAAATATTACATATGTTTTATGTTTCAGTTGTAAACAGGTATTAATACCCTACACTGATGTAGAAGTGGCTTCAGAAATGAACAGAGTTACTCTCTCTGTAACTACACCTCTGTTAACACTCTTCTATGGAATCTACAATATCCCAAATCAGCACCACAGTTACTGATTATGGAGTATGTGGATATTACACCAGGGTTCACTCTAAATCATGACAAAAATGCCAAACGTGGATTTGGAGATCTCCTCTGCTGAAGTAACATACTCTGCTCTGTACTACTGTGCTCTGAGAACCAAAGTGACAGGAAACCCAAAGACATGTACAAAAACATAGAACATCAGATGACAGGGAGAAAGTTATCAACAGGCAGAAGAATGAATATGTCCTAAACACTAAACCACTCTTTTCTACCCACAACTCTAACCCTAAATTCATGTCAAGATCAGTTACTAATTTCAAGCTGTTTACTTCATATTGAAGTATAACATGAATGGAGTAGCACTGCATCAAATACCTAGTTTCATACTCCTAAATATCCTTACACTTCTGAAGACTCTAGTCACTTCCATGACAGTCAGAAGAACAAGTCTTCAATCTCTGAACACTCAAAAGCACCTACATCTAATAATGATACAATAGTTCCATCTAGTGTTCAACATTCTGCAACAAGGTGTAACCTTGACATTGCTTGTATTTTCAAGGGTAAGTTACTAGTGAGAGTCAATAGGTGTCAGTAAAGAATCATCCATTTGCTCCTATTCTTTTCAATGATGCATTCAGCATGTCAACACTACAGGTGTCTGTGTTGTAGAATAATTTACCCCATCAAACAGAATATACATTCATTATGTTTTAACCCTTTCTTGTCACAATTGCATGTTATTTTTCTGCTTCTTGTATTCACAATTTGCAATTATTTTACACACTGAACAAAAATATACACACAAGCTTTTCCAATTCATATAAGCGAAATAAGTCAGTTGAAATACATTCATAAGGCCCTCATCTATGGATTTCACATGACTGGGAATTCAGATATGCATCTGGTCACAGATACCTTAAAAAGAAAAGTAGGATCAGAAAACCAGTCAGTATCTGGTGTGAACGCTGGGAGCCGCCCTGCTGTCCGGCGCTGCCAGAGTCGCCCTGCTGCCCGAGCGCTGCCAGAGTCGCCCTGCTGCCCGGCGGCTGCCAGAGTCGCCCTGCTGCCCGCGGTTGCCAGGAGTCGCCCTGCTGTCCTGGCGCTGCCAGAGTCGCCCTGCTGTCCGGCGCTGCCAGAGCGCCCTGCTGTCCTGCGCTGCCAGAGTCGCCCTGCTGTCCGCGCTGCCAGAGTCGCCCTGCTGCTGGCGCTGCCAAGTCGCCCTGCTGCCCGGCGCTGCCAGGGTCGCCCTGCTGCCGGCGCTGCCAGGGAGCCGTGCGGCCCGCGCGCTGCCAGAGTCGGGCTTGCTGCCCGGGCGCTGCCAGAGTCGCCCTGCTGCCCGGCGCTGCCAGTCGCCCTGCTGCCCGGCGCTGCAGAGCCGTGCTCCCGGCGCTGCCAGAGTCACCCTGCTGCGGTGCTGCCAGAGTCGCCTCTGTCCGGCGCTGCCAGAGTTGCCCTCCTGTCCGGGGCCGTTGCGAGGGTCCCCGCTCCAGAGGCGCCACCTGGGCCAATGTACTGTCACACCCTGGCCATATTGGCTTTATTCTCTATTTTAGTTAGCCAGTGTGACTGGGGATGGGTATGCTATGTTCATTTTCTGTGTTTTACATTTTGTTGTTTGGCCGGGTGTGGTTTTCAATCAGAGGCAGTTGTCTATCGTTGTCTCTGATTGAGAACCATACTTAGGTAGCTTTTTCCCACATGGATTTTGTGGGTAGTTGTTTTCTGTTTTGTGTTTCTGCACCTGATAGGACTGTTTTGTTTTCGTTCATTCTCTTTGTTATTTTGTTTTGTGTTCAGTTTAAATAAAAATAACATGAACACTTACTATGCTGCGCTTTGGTCCACACCTTCTTCACACGACGACCGTTACACCAGATCAGAGGCATAAGGGATGATCAGGGATGTTCTCTTGATAAGTGTGTGAATTGGAACATGTTCCTGTCCTGGTAAGCATTTAAAATGTAATGAGTACTTTTTGGTTTCAGTGAAAACATATGGATTAAAAAGTACATTCATTTCTTTAGGAATGTAGTGAAGTAAAAGATGTCCAAAATATACATCTTACCGTACAGATACGTTAAAGAATTTATACTTAAACGCTTTACACCACTGCATGGTGATGTCATTGCCCAACATTTACGTTAATATGCACCTCGGAGACAGTGATTAGGATCATGGTTGCATCCAGGGTAAGTCATTGGCTTCAATCATAAAACCAATCATCAGTTGACTTGACTACTGTTTAAAAAATATATATATATTTGATGTCAGTGCCCCCACGGAAATCTAATGAGCATAATAACAAAATCCCCATCAAAATCTGTCAGTTTAAGCTAGGGATATCTGTTTTTTGCATTGGATGCATCTGTGGTGCATTGGATGTGTCTGCAGTGAAAGATGACAGAGCGAGAACGATGTTTGTCAGACCATGAGACATCCCAATAATTGGTCTTCTCACAAAATAATCTGCAGCGTCCGAACGGCCTACAAACTAGTATGGCACAATGGTGTTGTCCGTTGTAATCTTTGACCCACACAAGCGTCTTGGGACTGCCTATTTGCCAACTTCTGTTTGTAGCATCAGAACAGTTTGGGGTACACACTAATATAACCGTGGAAATGTGAGACTCACGAAAACGTATATGCTGGTTGTTTTGGTCTAGGATGACCAAAGGCCTCAAGACTCATCTGAAGGTCCCACGGTACCAGTTGAAAAAATAAATAGAAGTATATATGGAGACTGTTTAATGCCAAAAAAACATGTAAAAAAACAACAAACTGTTTCCTGATCTTTCTTATTTCTCTGAGATATCGTACAGACACTTCAGAAAATGTAGTGTAGTGAATCTGTTATTCATCTGTTATTCATCTGTTATTCCTTCAATTAATTTGTATGGACTAATTGCAGTAAGACCAAAGAAAACATTTCATCAAAATGTTTTTGTCTTATACTTTTGTAATACTTCAAGGGGTCTTAAAATTGAAAATCAATTGTATTTTATTTGTCGGATGAACTCAATTTGGCCTGAACACAAAATATATTTCTTCAAACCTCAAACTGCCAAATTATAATTTTAAAGGAAATTACATTATGTAAACAAGATATTTAATGGTTCCAAATATATCAAATTTAACTAGGAATCCCTCTTGCTGTTTAACTAAATAATTTGATATACAATAAGCTTCTCCCCTACTGCAAAGCCCCTACAGTGGATGGAACATAAAGTCTATAACAGTCTATAACAGTCTATTCTTTCATGAAGCATAATGGCACATTGGCTTAGGAATACTTTAATAATTTACTGGCTGCATGCTATTTTGGTACGGTATAGTGATTCTCCTTTCTACACTCTCATTCTATGAACCTAAGCATATCATGTATTATAAAACCCCAAAATATATACGGTATTTTTCAGATTGCAAGGTGTGGCTGTTGACCAGCAGAGTGGACATGTTACTGCCCTTGAAGGAGGACTGGTAACACTCAGCTGTAACTACACTACCAGTAGTACATCTCCTGATCTCTTCTGGTACATCCAGTTAACTAGGAACTCTCCTCTGTATGTCCTGAGAAGAGATCATAATTCAGAAGGGAGCAATAGTGATGAGTTCCAGGGGGGTTGAT
>NW_027013771.1:0-15248 GCF_036934945.1 Oncorhynchus masou masou | reverse complement strand
CATCACAAAGCCCTCACCTCGATCCTATAGAATATTTGTGGCAGAACTGAACAAGTGTGTGCGAGCAAGGAGGCCTACAAACCTGACTCAGTTACACCAGCTCTGTCAGGAGGAATGGGCCAAAATTCACCCAACCTATTGTGGTTAGCTTGTGGAAGTCTACCCAAAACATTTGACCCAAGTTAAACAATTTAAAGGCAATACAAACAAATACTAATTGAGTGTATGTAAACTTCTGACCCACTGGGAATGTGATGAAAGAAATAAAAGCTGAAATAAATCACTCTTTCTACTATTATTCTGACATTTCACATTCTTAAAATAAAGTGGTGATCCTAACTGACCTAAAACAGGGAATTCTTACTAGGATTATTAAATGTCAGGAATTGTGAAAAACCAAGTCTAAATGTAATTGGCTAAGGTGTATGTAAAATTCTGACTTCAACTGTATGTTAACATTGCCAAAGCAAGTGAAGTAGATAATATCCTAAATGAAATAACCATTGAAAATGAACAGTAAACATTACACTCACAGAAGTTCCTAAAGAATAAAGACATTATAAATGTCATATTATTTATACATACAGTGTTATAACTATGTACCAATGGTTAAAGTACAAAGGGGACAATATATAAGCATAATCATCTGGGGCGACAGGGTAGCCTAGTGGTTAGAGTGTAGGGGAGGCAGGTAGCCTAGTGGTTAGAGTGTAGGGGAGGCAGGTAGCCTAGTGGTTAGAGTGTAGGGGAGGCAGGTAGCCTAGTGGTTAGAGTGTAGGGGAGGCAGGTAGCCTAGTGGTTAGAGTGTAGGGGAGGCAGGTAGCCTAGTGGTTAGAGTGTAGGGAGGCAGGTAGCCTAGTGGTTAGAGTGTAGGGGAGGCAGGTAGCCTAGTGGTTAGAGTGTAGGGGAGGCATGTAGCCTAGTGGTTGGAGTGTAGAGGCGGCAGGGTAGCCTAGTGGTTAGAGTGTAGGGGAGGCAGGTAGCCTAGTGGTTAGAGGGTAGGGATGGCAGGGTAGCCTAGTGGTTAGAGTGTAGGGGAGGCAGGTAGCCTAGTGGTTAGAGGGTAGGGACGGCAGGGTAGCCTAGTGGTTAGAGTGTAGGGACGGCAGGGTAGCCTAGTGGTTAGAGTGTAGGGAGGCAGGTAGCCTAGTGGTTAGAGGGTAGGGATGGCAGGGTAGCCTAGTGGTTAGAGTGTAGGGGAGGCAGGTAGCCTAGTGGTTAGAGTGTAGAGGAGGCAGGTAGCCTAGTGGTTAGAGTGTAGAGGAGGCAGGTAGCCTAGTGGTTAGAGGGTAGGACGGCAGGTAGCCTAGTGGTTAGAGTGTAGGGAGGCAGGTAGCCTAGTGGTTAGAGGGTAGGGACGCAGGGTAGCCTAGTGGTTAGAGGGTAGGGATGGCAGGGTAGCCTAGTGGTTAGAGGGCAGGGGACGGCAGGGTAGCCTAGTGGTTAGAGGGTAGGGACGGCAGTGTAGCCTAATGGTTAGAGTGTAGGGAGGCAGGTAGCCTAGTGGTTAGAGTGTAGGGGAGGCAGGGTAGCCTAGTGGTTAGAGTGTAGGGGAGGCAGGTAGCCTAGTGGTTAGAGTGTAGAGGAGGCAGGTAGCCTAGTGGTTAGAGTGTAGAGGAGGCAGGTAGCCTAGTGGTTAGAGGGTAGGGACGGCAGGGTAGCCTAGTGGTTAGAGGGTAGGGACGGCAGGGTAGCCTAGTGGTTAGAGGGTAGGGATGGCAGGGTAGCCTAGTGGTTAGAGGGTAGGGATGGCAGGGTAGCCTAGTGGTTAGAGGGTAGGGACGGCAGGGTAGCCTAGTGGTTAGAGGGTAGGGACGGCAGTGTAGCCTAGTGGTTAGAGTGTAGGGGAGGCAGGTAGCCTAGTGGTTAGAGTGTAGGGGAGGCAGGGTAGCCTAGTGGTTAGAGTGTAGGGGAGGCAGGTAGCCTAGTGGTTAGAGTGTAGAGGAGGCAGGTAGCCTGGTTAGAGTGTAGAGGAGGCAGGTATCCTAGTGGTTAGAGGGTAGGGACAGCAGGGTAGCCTAGTGGTTAGAGGGTAGGGATGGCAGGGTAGCCTAGTGGTTAGAGGGTAGGGACGGCAGGGTAGCCTAGTGGTTAGAGGGTAGGGATGGCAGGGTAGCCTAGTGGTTAGAGGGTAGGGACGGCAGGGTAGCCTAGTGGTTAGAGGGTAGAGGCGGCAGGGTAGCCTAGTGGTTAGAGTGTAGGGGATGCAGGTAGCCTAGTGGTTAGAGTGTAGGGGAGGCAGGTAGCCTAGTGGTTAGAGGGTAGGGACGGCAGTGTAGCCTAGTGGTTAGAGTGTAGGGGAGGCAGGTAGCCAAGTGGTTAGAGTGTAGGGGAGGCAGGTAGCCTAGTGGTTAGAGTGTAGGGGAGGCAGGTAGCCTAGTGGTTAGAGTGTAGGGGAGGCATGTAGCCTAGTGGTTGGAGTGTAGAGGCGGCAGGGTAGCCTAGTGGTTAGAGTGTAGGGGAGGCAGGTAGCCTAGTGGTTAGAGTGTAGGGGAGGCAGGTAGCCTAGTGGTTAGAGGGTAGGGACGGCAGGGTAGCCTAGTGGTTGGAGTGTAGAGGTGGCAGGGTAGCCTAGTGGTTAGAGTGTAGGGGAGGCAGGTAGCCTAGTGGTTAGAGGGTAGGGATGGCAGGGTAGCCTAGTGGTTAGAGTGTAGGGGAGGCAGGTAGCCTAGTGGTTAGAGGGTAGGGATGGCAGGGTAGCCTAGTGGTTAGAGTGTAGGGACGGCAGGGTAGCCTAGTGGTTAGAGTGTAGGGGAGGCAGGTAGCCTAGTGGTTAGAGGGTAGGGATGGCAGGGTAGCCTAGTGGTTAGAGTGTAGGGGAGGCAGGTAGCCTAGTGGTTAGAGGGTAGGGATGGCAGGGTAGCCTAGTGGTTAGAGTGTAGGGACGGCAGGGTAGCCTAGTGGTTAGAGTGTAGGGGAGGCAGGTAGCCTAGTGGTTAGAGGGTAGGGATGGCAGGGTAGCCTAGTGGTTAGAGTGTAGGGGAGGCAGGTAGCCTAGTGGTTAGAGTGTAGAGGAGGCAGGTAGCCTAGTGGTTAGAGTGTAGAGGAGGCAGGTAGCCTAGTGGTTAGAGGGCCCAGGGACGGCAGGTAGCCTAGTGGTTAGAGTGTAGGGGAGGCAGGTAGCCTAGTGGTTAGAGGGTAGGGACGGCAGGGTAGCCTAGTGGTTAGAGGGTAGGGATGGCAGGGTAGCCTAGTGGTTAGAGGGTAGGGACAGGGTAGCCTAGTGGTTAGAGGGTAGGGACGGTGTGTAGCCTAATGGTTAGAGTGTAGGGGAGGCAGGTAGCCTAGTGGTTAGAGTGTAGGGGAGGCAGGGTAGCCTAGTGGTTAGAGTGTAGGGGAGGCAGGTAGCCTAGTGGTTAGAGTGTAGAGGAGGCAGGTAGCCTAGTGGTTAGAGTGTAGAGGAGGCAGGTAGCCTAGTGGTTAGAGGGTAGGGACGGCAGGGTAGCCTAGTGGTTAGAGGGTAGGGACGGCAGGGTAGCCTAGTGGTTAGAGGGTAGGGATGGCAGGGTAGCCTAGTGGTTAGAGGGTAGGGATGGCAGGGTAGCCTAGTGGTTAGAGGGTAGGGACGGCAGGGTAGCCTAGTGGTTAGAGGGTAGGGACGGCAGTGTAGCCTAGTGGTTAGAGTGTAGGGGAGGCAGGTAGCCTAGTGGTTAGAGTGTAGGGGAGGCAGGGTAGCCTAGTGGTTAGAGTGTAGGGGAGGCAGGTAGCCTAGTGGTTAGAGTGTAGAGGAGGCAGGTAGCCTGGTTAGAGTGTAGAGGAGGCAGGTATCCTAGTGGTTAGAGGGTAGGGACAGCAGGGTAGCCTAGTGGTTAGGGGTAGGGATGGCAGGGTAGCCTAGTGGTTAGAGGGTAGGGACGGCAGGGTAGCCTAGTGGTTAGAGGGTAGGGATGGCAGGGGTAGCCTAGTGGTTAGAGGAGTAGGGACGGCAGGGTAGCCTAGTGGTTAGAGGGTAGAGGCGGCAGGGTAGCCTAGTGGTTAGAGTGTAGGGGATGCAGGTAGCCTAGTGGTTAGAGTGTAGGGGAGGCAGGTAGCCTAGTGGTTAGAGGGTAGGGACGGCAGTGTAGCCTAGTGGTTAGAGTGTAGGGGAGGCAGGTAGCCTAGTGGTTAGAGTGTAGGGAGGCAGGTAGCCTAGTGGTTAGAGTGTAGGGAGGCAGGTAGCCTAGTGGTTAGAGTGTAGGGGAGGCATGTAGCCTAGTGGTTGGAGTGTAGAGGCGGCAGGGTAGCCTAGTGGTTAGAGTGTAGGGGGAGGCAGGTAGCCTAGTGGTTAGAGTGTAGGGGAGGCAGGTAGCCTAGTGGTTAGAGGGTAGGGACGGCAGGGTAGCCTAGTGGTTGGAGTGTAGAGGCGGCAGGGTAGCCTAGTGGTTAGAGTGTAGGGGAGGCAGGTAGCCTAGTGGTTAGAGGGTAGGGATGGCAGGGTAGCCTAGTGGTTAGAGTGTAGGGGAGGCAGGTAGCCTAGTGGTTAGAGGGTAGGGACGGCAGGGTAGCCTAGTGGTTAGAGTGTAGGGACGGCAGGGTAGCCTAGTGGTTAGAGTGTAGGGGAGGCAGGTAGCCTAGTGGTTAGAGGGTAGGGATGGCAGGGTAGCCTAGTGGTTAGAGTGTAGGGGAGGCAGGTAGACTAGTGGTTAGAGTGTAGAGGAGGCAGGTAGCCTAGTGGTTAGAGTGTAGGGGAGGCAGGTAGCCTAGTGGTTAGAGGGTAGGGATGGCAGGGTAGCCTAGTGGTTAGAGTGTAGGGACGGCAGGGTAGCCTAGTGGTTAGAGTGTAGGGGAGGCAGGTAGCCTAGTGGTTAGAGGGTAGGGATGGCAGGGTAGCCTAGTGGTTAGAGTGTAGGGGAGGCAGGTAGACTAGTGGTTAGAGTGTAGAGGAGGCAGGTAGCCTAGTGGTTAGAGTGTAGGGGAGGCAGGTAGCCTAGTGGTTAGAGGGTAGGGATGGCAGGGTAGCCTAGTGGTTAGAGGGTAGGGATGGCAGGGTAGCCTAGTGGTTAGAGGGTAGGGACGGCAGGGTAGCCTAGTGGTTAGAGGGTAGGGACGGCAGTGTAGCCTAATGGTTAGAGTGTAGGGGAGGCAGGTAGCCTAGTGGTTAGAGTGTAGGGGAGGCAGGGTAGCCTAGTGGTTAGAGTGTAGGGGAGGCAGGTAGCCTAGTGGTTAGAGTGTAGAGGAGGCAGGTAGCCTAGTGGTTAGAGTGTAGAGGAGGCAGGTAGCCTAGTGGTTAGAGGGTAGGGACGGCAGGGTAGCCTAGTGGTTAGAGGGTAGGGATGGCAGGGTAGCCTAGTGGTTAGAGGGTAGGGACGGCAGGGTAGCCTAGTGGTTAGAGGGTAGGGATGGCAGGGTAGCCTAGTGGTTAGAGGGTAGGGATGGCAGGGTAGCCTAGTGGTTAGAGGGTAGGGACGGCAGTGTAGCCTAGTGGTTAGAGTGTAGGGGAGGCAGGTAGCCTAGTGGTTAGAGTGTAGGGGAGGCAGGTAGCCTAGTGGTTAGAGTGTAGGTGAGGCAGGTAGCCTAGTGGTTAGAGGGTAGGGACGGCAGGGTAGCCTAGTGGTTAGAGGGTAGAGGCGGCAGGGTAGCCTAGTGGTTAGAGTTTAGGGGATGCAGGTAGCCTAGTGGTTAGAGTGTAGGGGAGGCAGGTAGCCTAGTGGTTAGAGGGTAGGGACGGCAGGGTAGCCTAGTGGTTAGAGGGTAGGGACGGCAGGGTAGCCTAGTGGTTAGAGGGTAGGGACGGCAGGGTAGCCTAGTGGTTAGAGTGTAGGGGAGGCAGGTAGCCTAGTGGTTAGAGTGTAGTGGAGGCAGGTAGCCTAGTGGTTAGAGTGTAGGGGAGGCAGGTAGCCTAGTGGTTAGAGTGTAGGGGAGGCAGGTAGCCTAGTGGTTAGAGTGTAGGGGAGGCAGGTAGCCTAGTGGTTAGAGTGTAGGGGAGGCAGGTAGCCTAGTGGTTAGAGTGTAGGGGAGGCAGGTAGCCTAGTGGTTAGAGTGTAGGGGAGGCAGGTAGCCTAGTGGTTAGAGTGTAGGGAGGCAGGTAGCCTAGTGGTTAGAGGTAGGGACGGCAGGGTAGCCTAGTGGTTAGAGTGTAGGGGAGGCAGGTAGCCTAGTGGTTAGAGTGTAGGGGAGGCAGGTAGCCTAGTGGTTAGAGTGTAGGGGAGGCAGGTAGCCTAGTGGTTAGAGTGTAGGGGAGGCAGGTAGCCTAGTGGTTAGAGGGTAGGGACGGTAGGGTAGCCTAGTGGTTAGAGTGTAGGGGAGGCAGGTAGCCTAGTGGTTAGAGGGTAGGGACGGCAGGGTAGCCTAGTGGTTAGAGTGTAGGGGAGGCAGGTAGCCTAGTGGTTAGAGTGTAGGGGAGGCAGGTAGCCTAGTGGTTAGAGGGTAGGGACGGCAGGGTAGCCTAGTGGTTAGAGTGTAGGGGAGGCAGGTAGACTAGTGGTTAGAGTGTAGGGGAGGCAGGTAGCCTAGTGGTTAGAGTGTAGGGGGGTAGTGGTTAGAGTGTAGGGGAGGCAGGTAGCCTAGTGGTTAGAGTGTAGGGGAGGCAGGTAGCCTAGTGGTTAGAGTGTAGGGGAGGCAGGTAGCCTAGTGGTTAGAGTGTAGGGGAGGCAGGTAGCCTAGTGGTTAGAGTGTAGGGGAGGCAGGTAGCCTAGTGGTTAGAGTGTAGAGGAGGCAGGTAGCCTAGTGGTTAGAGTGTAGAGGAGGAGGTAGCCTAGTGGTTAGAGTGTAGAGGAGGCAGGTAGCCTAGTGGTTAGAGGGTAGGGACGGCAGGTAGCCTAGTGGTTAGAGTGTAGGGGAGGCAGGTAGCCTAGTGGTTAGAGGGTAGGGACGGCAGGGTAGCCTAGTGGTTAGAGGGTAGGGATGGCAGGGTAGCCTGGTGGCTAGAGGGTAGGGACGGCAGGGTAGCCTAGTGGTTAGAGGGTAGGGACGGCAGTGTAGCCTACTGGTTAGAGTGTAGGGGAGGCAGGTAGCCTGGTGGTTAGAGTGTAGGGGAGGCAGGGTAGCCTAGTGGTTAGAGTGTAGGGGAGGCTGGTAGCCTAGTGGTTAGAGTGTAGAGGAGGCAGGTAGCCTGGTTAGAGTGTAGAGGAGGCAGGTATCCTAGTGGTTAGAGGGTAGGGACAGCAGGGTAGCCTAGAGGTTAGAGGGTAGGGATGGCAGGGTAGCCTAGTGGTTAGAGGGTAGGGACGGCAGGGTAGCCTAGTGGTTAGAGGGTAGGGATGGCAGGGTAGCCTAGTGGTTAGAGGGTAGGGACGGCAGGGTAGCCTAGTGGTTAGAGTGTAGGGGAGGCAGGTAGCCTAGTGGTTAGAGTGTAGGGGAGGCAGGTAGCCTAGTGGTTAGAGTGTAGGGGAGGCAGGTAGCCTAGTGGTTAGAGTGTAGGGGAGGCAGGTAGCCTAGTGGTTAGAGGGTAGGGACGGCAGGGTAGCCTAGTGGTTAGAGGGTAGGGACGGCAGGGTAGCCTAGTGGTTAGAGGGTAGGGACGGCAGGGTAGCCTAGTGGTTAGAGTGTAGGGGAGGCAGGTAGCCTAGTGGTTAGAGTGTAGGGGAGGCAGGTAGCCTAGTGGTTAGAGTGTAGGGGAGGCAGGTAGCCTAGTGGTTAGAGTGTAGGGGAGGCAGGTAGCCTAGTGGTTAGAGTGTAGGGGAGGCAGGTAGCCTAGTGGTTAGAGTGTAGGGGAGGCAGGTAGCCTAGTGGTTAGAGTGTAGGGGAGGCAGGTAGCCTAGTGGTTAGAGTGTAGGGGAGGCAGGTAGCCTAGTGGTTAGAGTGTAGGGACGGCAGGTAGCCTAGTGGTTAGAGTGTAGGGGAGGCAGGTAGCCTAGTGGTTAGAGTGTAGGGGAGGCAGGTAGCCTAGTGGTTAGAGGGTAGGGACGGCAGGGTAGCCTAGTGGTTAGAGTGTAGGGGAGGCAGGTAGCCTAGTGGTTAGAGTGTAGGGGAGGCAGGTAGCCTAGTGGTTAGAGTGTAGGGGAGGCAGGTAGCCTAGTGGTTAGAGTGTAGGGGAGGCAGGTAGCCTAGTGGTTAGAGGGTAGGGACGGCAGGGTGGCCTAGTGGTTAGAGTGTAGGGGAGGCAGGTAGCCTAGTGGTTAGAGGGTAGGGACGGCAGGGTAGCCTAGTGGTTAGAGTGTAGGGGAGGCAGGTAGCCTAGTGGTTAGAGTGTAGGGGAGGCAGGTAGCCTGGTGGTTAGAGTGTAGGGGAGGCAGGGTAGCCTAGTGGTTAGAGTGTAGGGGAGGCTGGTAGCCTAGTGGTTAGAGTGTAGAGGAGGCAGGTAGCCTGGTTAGAGTGTAGAGGAGGCAGGTATCCTAGTGGTTAGAGGGTAGGGACAGCAGGGTAGCCTAGAGGTTAGAGGGTAGGGATGGCAGGGTAGCCTAGTGGTTAGAGGGTAGGGACGGCAGGGTAGCCTAGTGGTTAGAGGGTAGGGATGGCAGGGTAGCCTAGTGGTTAGAGGGTAGGAGACGGCAGGGTAGCCTAGTGGTTAGAGTGTAGGGGAGGCAGGTAGCCTAGTGGTTAGAGTGTAGGGGAGGCAGGTAGCCTAGTGGTTAGAGTGTAGGGGAGGCAGGTAGCCTAGTGGTTAGAGTGTAGGGGAGGCAGGTAGCCTAGTGGTTAGAGTGTAGGGGAGGCAGGTAGCCTAGTGGTTAGAGTGTAGGGGGAGGCAGGTAGCCTAGTGGTTAGAGGGTAGGGACGGCAGGGTAGCCTAGTGGTTAGAGGGTAGGGACGGCAGGGTAGCCTAGTGGTTAGAGGGTAGGGACGGCAGGGTAGCCTAGTGGTTAGAGTGTAGGGGAGGCAGGTAGCCTAGTGGTTAGAGTGTAGGGACGGCAGGGTAGCCTAGTGGTTAGAGTGTAGGGGAGGCAGGTAGCCTAGTGGTTAGAGTGTAGGGGAGGCAGGTAGCCTAGTGGTTAGAGTGTAGGGGAGGCAGGTAGCCTAGTGGTTAGAGTGTAGGGAGGCAGGTAGCCTAGTGGTTAGAGTGTAGGGGAGGCAGGTAGCCTAGTGGTTAGAGTGTAGGGGAGGCAGGTAGCCTAGTGGTTAGAGTGTAGGGGAGGCAGGTAGCCTAGTGGTTAGAGTGTAGGGGAGGCAGGTAGCCTAGTGGTTAGAGTGTAGGGGAGGCAGGTAGCCTAGTGGTTAGAGTGTAGGGGAGGCAGGTAGCCTAGTGGTTAGAGTGTAGGGGAGGCAGGTAGCCTAGTGGTTAGAGGTAGGGACGGCAGGGTAGCCTAGTGGTTAGAGTGTAGGGGAGGCAGGTAGCCTAGTGGTTAGAGTGTAGGGGGAGGCAGGTAGCCTAGTGGTTAGAGTGTAGGGAGGCAGGTAGCCTAGTGGTTAGAGTGTAGGGGAGGCAGGTAGCCTAGTGGTTAGAGGGTAGGGACGGCAGGGTGGCCTAGTGGTTAGAGTGTAGGGGAGGCAGGTAGCCTAGTGGTTAGAGGTAGGGACGGCAGGGTAGCCTAGTGGTTAGAGTGTAGGGAGGCAGGTAGCCTAGTGGTTAGAGTGTAGGGGAGGCAGGTAGCCTAGTGGTTAGAGGGTAGGGACGGCAGGGTAGCCTAGTGGTTAGAGTGTAGGGGAGGCAGGTAGACTAGTGGTTAGAGTGTAGGGGGAGGCAGGTAGCCTAGTGGTTAGAGTGTAGGGGAGGCAGGTAGACTAGTGGTTAGAGTGTAGGGAGGCAGGTAGCCTAGTGGTTAGAGTGTAGGGGAGGCAGGTAGCCTAGTGGTTAGAGTGTAGGGGAGGCAGGTAGCCTAGTGGTTAGAGTGTAGGGGAGGCAGGTAGCCTAGTGGTTAGAGTGTAGGGAGGCAGGTAGCCTAGTGGTTAGAGTGTAGAGGAGGCAGGTAGCCTAGTGGTTAGAGTGTAGAGGAGGCAGGTAGCCTAGTGGTTAGAGGGTAGGGACGGCAGGTAGCCTAGTGGTTAGAGTGTAGGGGAGGCAGGTAGCCTAGTGGTTAGAGGGTAGGGACGGCAGGGTAGCCTAGTGGTTAGAGGGTAGGGATGGCAGGGTAGTCTGGTGGCTAGAGGGTAGGGACGGCAGGGTAGCCTAGTGGTTAGAGGGTAGGGACGGCAGTGTAGCCTACTGGTTAGAGTGTAGGGGAGGCAGGTAGCCTTGTGGTTAGAGTGTAGGGGAGGCAGGGTAGCCTAGTGGTTAGAGTGTAGGGGAGGCAGGTAGCCTAGTGGTTAGAGTGTAGAGGAGGCAGGTAGCCTGGTTAGAGTGTAGAGGAGGCAGGTATCCTAGTGGTTAGAGGGTAGGGACAGCAGGGTAGCCTAGAGGTTAGAGGGTAGGGATGGCAGGGTAGCCTAGTGGTTAGAGGGTAGGGACGGCAGGGTAGCCTAGTGGTTAGAGGGTAGGGATGGCAGGGTAGCCTAGTGGTTAGAGGGTAGGGACGGCAGGGTAGCCTAGTGGTTAGAGGGTAGAGGCGGCAGGGTAGCCTAGTGGTTAGAGTGTAGGGGATGCAGGTAGCCTAGTGGTTAGAGTGTAGGGGAGGCAGGTAGCCTAGTGGTTAGAGGGTAGGGACGGCAGTGTAGCCTAGTGGTTAGAGTGTAGGGGAGGCAGGTAGCCTAGTGGTTAGAGTGTAGGGAGGCAGGGTAGCCTAGTGGTTAGAGGGTAGGGATGGCAGGGTAGCCTAGTGGTTAGAGTGTAGGGGAGGCAGGTAGCCTAGTGGTTAGAGGGTAGGGACGGCAGGGTAGCCTAGTGGTTAGAGGGTAGAGGTGGCAGGGTAGCCTAGTGGTTAGAGTGTAGGGGATGCAGGTAGCCTAGTGGTTAGAGGGTAGGGATGGCAGGGTAGCCTAGTGGTTAGAGGGTAGGGACGGCAGGGTAGCCTAGTGGTTAGAGGGTAGGGACGGCAGTGTAGCCTAGTGGTTAGAGTGTAGGGGAGGCAGGGTAGCCTAGTGGTTAGAGGGTAGGGATGGCAGGGTAGCCTAGTGGTTAGAGTGTAGGGGAGGCAGGTAGCCTAGTGGTTAGAGGGTAGGGACGGCAGGGTAGCCTAGTGGTTAGAGGGTAGAGGCGGCAGGGTAGCCTAGTGGTTAGAGGGTAGGGACGGCAGGGTAGCCTAGTGGTTAGAGGGTAGGGACGGCAGGGTAGCCTAGTGGTTAGAGGGTAGGGACGGCAGGGTAGCCTAGTGGTTAGAGGGTAGGGATGGCAGGGTAGCCTAGTGGTTAGAGTGTAGGGGAGGCAGGTTGCCTATTGGTTAGAGTGTAGGGGAGGCAGGTAGCCTAGTGGTTAGAGTGTAGGGGAGGCAGGTAGCCTAGTGGTTAGAGGGTAGGGATGGCAGGGTAGCCTAGTGGTTAGAGTGTAGGGAGGCAGGTAGCCTAGTGGTTAGAGTGTAGGGGAGGCAGGTAGCCTAGTGGTTAGAGGTAGGGACGGCAGGGTAGCCTAGTGGTTAGAGTGTAGGGGAGGCAGGTAGACTAGTGGTTAGAGTGTAGGGGAGGCAGGTAGCCTAGTGGTTAGAGTGTAGGGGAGGCAGGTAGCCTAGTGGTTAGAGGGTAGGGATGGCAGGGTAGCCTGGTGGCTAGAGGTTAGGGACGGCAGGGTAGCCTAGTGGTTAGAGTGTAGGGGAGGCAGGTAGCCTAGTGGTTAGAGTGTAGGGGAGGCAGGTAGCCTAGTGGTTAGAGTGTAGGGGAGGCAGGTAGCCTAGTGGTTAGAGTGTAGGGGAGGCAGGTAGCCTAGTGGTTAGAGGGTAGGGAGGGCAGGGTAGCCTAGTGGTTAGAGTGTAGGGGAGGCAGGTAGCCTAGTGGTTAGAGGGTAGGGATGGCAGGGTAGCCTAGTGGTTAGAGTGTAGGGGAGGCAGGTAGCCTAGTGGTTAGAGTGTAGGGGAGGCAGGTAGCCTAGTGGTTAGAGGGTAGGGACGGCAGGGTAGCCTAGTGGTTAGAGTGTAGGGGAGGCAGGTAGACTAGTGGTTAGAGTGTAGGGGAGGCAGGTAGCCTAGTGGTTAGAGTGTAGGGGAGGCAGGTAGACTAGCGGTTAGAGTGTAGGGGAGGCAGGTAGCCTAGTGGTTAGAGTGTAGGGGAGGCAGGTAGCCTAGTGGTTAGAGTGTAGGGGAGGCAGGTAGCCTAGTGGTTAGAGTGTAGGGGAGGCAGGTAGCCTAGTGGTTAGAGTGTAGGGGAGGCAGGTAGCCTAGTGGTTAGAGTGTAGTGGAGGCAGGTAGCCTAGTGGTTAGAGTGTAGAGGAGGCAGGTAGCCTAGTGGTTAGAGGGTAGGGACGGCAGGTAGCCTAGTGGTTAGAGTGTAGGGGAGGCAGGTAGCCTAGTGGTTAGAGGGTAGGGACGGCAGGGTAGCCTAGTGGTTAGAGTGTAGGGGAGGCAGGTAGCCTAGTGGTTAGAGTGTAGGGGAGGCAGGTAGCCTAGTGGTTAGAGTGTAGGGGAGGCAGGTAGCCTAGTGGTTAGAGTGTAGGGGAGGCAGGTAGCCTAGTGGTTAGAGGGTAGGGATGGCAGGGTAGCCTAGTGGTTAGAGTGTAGGGGAGGCAGGTAGCCTAGTGGTTAGAGGGTAGGGACGGCAGGGTAGCCTAGTGGTTAGAGTGTAGGGGAGGCAGGTAGCCTAGTGGTTAGAGTGTAGGGGAGGCAGGTAGCCTAGTGGTTAGAGGGTAGGGACGGCAGGGTAGCCTAGTGGTTAGAGTGTAGGGGAGGCAGGTAGACTAGTGGTTAGAGTGTAGGGGAGGCAGGTAGCCTAGTGGTTAGAGTGTAGGGGAGGCAGGTAGCCTAGTGGTTAGGGTGTAGAGGAGGCAGGTAGCCTAGTGGTTAGAGTGTAGAGGAGGCAGGTAGCCTAGTGGTTAGAGGGTAGGGACGGCAGGTAGCCTAGTGGTTAGAGTGTAGGGGAGGCAGGTAGCCTAGTGGTTAGAGGGTAGGGACGGCAGGGTAGCCTAGTGGTTAGAGGGTAGGGATGGCAGGGTAGCCTGGTGGCTAGAGGGTAGGGACGGCAGGGTAGCCTAGTGGTTAGAGGGTAGGGACGGCAGTGTAGCCTAGTGGTTAGAGTGTAGGGGAGGCAGGTAGCCTAGTGGTTAGAGGGTAGGGACGGCAGGTAGCCTAGTGGTTAGAGTGTAGGGGAGGCAGGTAGCCTAGTGGTTAGAGGGTAGGGACGGCAGGGTAGCCTAGTGGTTAGAGGGTAGGGATGGCAGGGTAGCCTGGTGGCTAGAGGGTAGGGACGGCAGGGTAGCCTAGTGGTTAGAGGGTAGGGACGGCAGTGTAGCCTAGTGGTTAGAGTGTAGGGGAGGCAGGTAGCCTAGTGGTTAGAGTGTAGGGGAGGCAGGGTAGCCTAGTGGTTAGAGTGTAGGGGAGGCAGGTAGCCTAGTGGTTAGAGTGTAGAGGAGGCAGGTAGCCTGGTTAGAGTGTAGAGGAGGCAGGTATCCTAGTGGTTAGAGGGTAGGGACAGCAGGGTAGCCTAGTGGTTAGAGGGTAGGGATGGCAGGGTAGCCTAGTGGTTAGAGGGTAGGGACGGCAGGGTAGCCTAGTGGTTAGAGGGTAGGGACGGCAGGGTAGCCTAGTGGTTAGAGGGTAGGGACGGCAGGGTAGCCTAGTGGTTAGAGTGTAGGGGATGCAGGTAGCCTAGTGGTTAGAGTGTAGGGGAGGCAGGTAGCCTAGTGGTTAGAGGGTAGGGACGGCAGTGTAGCCTAGTGGTTAGAGTGTAGGGGAGGCAGGTAGCCTAGTGGTTAGAGTGTAGGGGAGGCAGGGTAGCCTAGTGGTTAGAGGGTAGGGATGGCAGGGTAGCCTAGTGGTTAGAGTGTAGGGGAGGCAGGTAGCCTAGTGGTTAGAGGGTAGGGACGGCAGGGTAGCCTAGTGGTTAGAGGGTAGAGGTGGCAGGGTAGCCTAGTGGTTAGAGGGTAGGGACGGCAGTTTAGCCTAGTGGTTAGAGGGTAGGGATGGCAGGGTAGCCTAGTGGTTAGAGGGTAGGGACGGCAGGGTAGCCTAGTGGTTAGAGGGTAGGGACGGCAGTGTAGCCTAGTGGTTAGAGTGTAGGGGAGGCAGGTAGCCTAGTGGTTAGAGTGTAGGGGAGGCAGGTAGCCTAGTGGTTAGAGGGTAGGGACGGCAGGGTAGCCTAGTGGTTAGAGGGTAGAGGTGGCAGGGTAGCCTAGTGGTTAGAGGGTAGGGACGGCAGTTTAGCCTAGTGGTTAGAGGGTAGGGATGGCAGGGTAGCCTAGTGGTTAGAGGGTAGGGACGGCAGGGTAGCCTAGTGGTTAGAGGGTAGGGACGGCAGTGTAGCCTAGTGGTTAGAGTGTAGGGGAGGCAGGTAGCCTAGTGGTTAGAGTGTAGGGGAGGCAGGGTAGCCTAGTGGTTAGAGTGTAGGGGATGCATGTAGCCTAGTGGTTAGAGGGTAGGGACGGCAGGGTAGCCTAGTGGTTAGAGTGTAGGGGAGGCAGGTAGCCTAGTGGTTAGAGTGTAGGGGAGGCAGGTAGCCTAGTGGTTAGAGGGTAGGGACGGCAGGTAGCCTAGTGGTTAGAGTGTAGGGGAGGCAGGTAGCCTAGTGGTTAGAGGGTAGGGACGGCAGGGTAGCCTAGTGGTTAGAGTGTAGGGGGAGGCAGGTAGCCTAGTGGTTAGAGTGTAGGGGAGGCAGGTAGCCTAGTGGTTAGAGGGTAGGGACGGCAGGGTAGCCTAGTGGTTAGAGTGTAGGGGAGGCAGGTAGACTAGTGGTTAGAGTGTAGGGGAGGCAGGTAGCCTAGTGGTTAGAGTGTAGCGGAGGCAGGTAGACTAGTGGTTAGAGTGTAGGGGAGGCAGGTAGCCTAGTGGTTAGAGTGTAGGGGAGGCAGGTAGCCTAGTGGTTAGAGTGTAGGGGAGGCAGGTAGCCTAGTGGTTAGAGTGTAGGGGAGGCAGGTAGCCTAGTGGTTAGAGGGTAGGGGAGGCAGGTAGCCTAGTGGTTAGAGGGTAGGGGAGACAGGTAGACTAGTGGTTAGAGTGTAGGGGAGGCAGGTAGCCTAGTGGTTAGAGTGTAGGGGAGGCAGGTAGCCTAGTGGTTAGAGTGTAGGGGAGGCAGGTAGCCTAGTGGTTAGAGTGTAGAGGCGGCAGGGTAGCCTAGTGGTTAGAGTGTAGAGGCGGCAGGGTAGCCTAGTGGTTAGAGTGTAGAGGCGGCAGGGTAGCCTAGTGGTTAGAGTGTAGAGGCGGCAGGGTAGCCTAGTGGTTAGAGTGTAGAGGCGGCAGGGTAGCCTAGTGGTTAGAGTGTAGAGGCGGCAGGGTAGCCTAGTGTTTAGAGTGTAGAGGCGGCAGGGTAGCCTAGTGGTTAGAGTGTAGAGGCGGCAGGGTAGCCTCGTAGTTAAAGTGTAGAGGCGGCAGGGTAGCCTAGTGGTTAGAGTGTAGGGACGGCAGGGTAGCCTAGTGGTTAGAGTGTAGGGACGGCAGGGTAGC
>NW_027013770.1:7500-15248 GCF_036934945.1 Oncorhynchus masou masou | reverse complement strand
ACTACTGTAATAACAAGGCAGGGTTAGCTATCATAACTACTGTAATAACAAGGCAGGGTTAGCTAACATAACTACTGTAATAACAAGGCAGGGTTAGCTAACATAACTACTGTAATAACAAGGCAGGGTTAGCTAACATAACTACTGTAATAACAAGGCAGGGTTAGCTAACATAACTAATGTAATAACAAGGCAGGGTTAGCTAACATAACTACTGTAATAACAAGGCAGGGTTAGCTAACATAACTACTGTAATAACAAGGCAGGGTTAGCTAACATAACTACTGTAATAACAAGGCAGGCTTAGCTAACATAACTACTGTAATAACAAGGCAGGGTTAGCTAACATAACTACTGTAATAACAAGGCAGGGTTAGCTAACATAACTACTGTAATAACAAGGCAGGGTTAGCTAACATAACTACTGTAATAACAAGGCAGGCTTAGCTAATATAACTACTGTAATAACAAGGCAGGGTTAGCTAACATAACTACTGTAATAACAAGGCAGGGTTAGCTAACATAACTACTGTAATAACAAGGCAGGGTTAGCTAACATAACTACTGTAATAACAAGGCAGGGTTAGCTAACATAACTACTGTAATAACAAGGCAGGGTTAGCTAATAGAACTACTGTAATAACAAGGCAGGGTTAGCTAACATAACTACTGTAATAACAAGGCAGGGTTAGCTAACATAACTACTGTAATAACAAGGCAGGGTTAGCTAACATAACTACTGTAATAACAAGGCAGGGTTAGCTAACATAACTAATGTAATAACAAGGCAGGGTTAGCTAACATAACTACTGTAATAACAAGGCAGGGTTAGCTAACATAACTACTGTAATAACAAGGCAGGGTTAGCTAACATAACTACTGTAATAACAAGGCAGGCTTAGCTAATATAACTACTGTAATAACAAGGCAGGGTTAGCTATCATAACTACTGTAATAACAAGGCAGGGTTAGCTAACATAACTACTGTAATAACAAGGCAGGGTTAGCTAACATAACTACTGTAATAACAAGGCAGGGTTAGCTAACATAACTACTGTAATAACAAGGCAGGGTTAGCTAACATAACTACTGTAATAACAAGGCAGGCTTAGCTAATATAACTACTGTAATAACAAGGCAGGGTTAGCTAACATAACTACTGTAATAACAAGGCAGGGTTAGCTAACATAACTACTGTAATAACAAGGCAGGGTTAGCTAACATAACTACTGTAATAACAAGGCAGGGTTAGCTAACATAACTACTGTAATAACAAGGCAGGGTTAGCTAACATAACTACTGTAATAACAAGGCAGGGTTAGCTAACATAACTACTGTAATAACAAGGCAGGGTTAGCTAACATAACTACTGTAATAACAAGGCAGGGTTAGCTAACATAACTACTGTAATAACAAGGCAGGGTTAGCTAATAGAACTACTGTAATAACAAGGCAGGGTTAGCTAACATAACTACTGTAATAACAAGGCAGGGTTAGCTAACATAACTACTGTAATAACAAGGCAGGGTTAGCTAACATAACTACTGTAATAACAAGGCAGGGTTAGCTAACATAACTACTGTAATAACAAGGCAGGGTTAGCTAACATAACTACTGTAATAACAAGGCAGGGTTAGCTAACATAACTACTGTAATAACAAGGCAGGGTTAGCTAACAGAACTACCGTAATAACAAGGCAGGGTTAGCTAACATAACTACTGTAATAACAAGGCAGGGTTAGCTAACATAAGTACTGTAATAACAAGGCAGGGTTAGCTAATGGTTTAGCTCCTTGACTTTTCTGGCATGGTACAGATTTGTTGGTGTCGGTTGGTGTGGTGGATAAAGAGGCAGAGAGTTAGCAGAGCTTCTGTCTTGTAATGTCCAGCTGGTTTAATCCTCTTTATGTCCCTCGTGACCTGGCCTCTAATCTGGTTTAATCTGTTCTGCTCTGTTCTGCTCTAGTCTGCTCTGTTCTGCTCTGTTCTGCTCTAGTCTGTTCTGCTCTGTTCTGTTCTGCTCTGTTCTGCTCTGTTCTGCTCTATTCTGTTCTGCTCTGTTCTGTTCTGCTCTGCTCTGTTCTGCTCTGTTCTGCTCTGTTCTGCTCTGTTCTCTTCTGCTCTGTTCTGCTCTATTCTGTTCTGTTCTGCTCTGTTCTGTTCTGCTCTGTTCTGTTCTGCTCTGTTCTGCTCTGTTTTGCTCTGTTCTGTTCTGCTCTAGTCTGTTCTGCTCTGTTCTGTTCTGCTCTGTTCTGCTCTGCTCTGTTCTGCTCTGCTCTGTTCTGCTCTGCTCTGTTCTGCTCTGTCCTGTTCTGCTCTGCTCTGCTCTGCTCTGTTCTGTTCTGCTCTGTTCTGCTCTGTTCTGCTCTATTATGTTCTGCTCTGTTCTGTTCTGCTCTGTTCTGTTCTGTTCTGTTCTGTTCTGCTCTGCTCTGTTCTGTTCTGCTCTGCTCTGTTCTGCTCTGTTCTGTTCTGCTCTGTTCTGCTCTGTTCTGCTCTATTCTGTTCTGCTCTGTTCTGTTCTGCTCTGTTCTGCTCTGTTCTGCTCTGCTCTGTTCTGCTCTATTCTGTTCTGTTCTGCTCTGTTCTGTTCTGCTCTGTTCTGTTCTGCTCTGTTCTGTTTTGCTCTGTTCTGTTCTGCTCTGTTCTGTTCTGCTCTGTTCTGTTCTGCTCTGTTCTGCTCTGTTCTGCTCTGCTCTGTTCTGCTCTGCTCTGTTCTGCTCTGTTCTGTTCTGCTCTGCTCTGTTCTGCTCTGCTCTGTTCTGTTCTGCTCTGTTCTGCTCTGTTCTGCTCTATTCTGTTCTGCTCTGTTCTGTTCTGTTCTGCTCTGTTCTGTTCTGCTCTGTTCTGCTCTGTTCTGTTCTGCTCTGTTCTCTTCTGCTCTGTTCTGCTCTATTCTGTTCTGCTCTGTTCTGTTCTGCTCTGTTCTGTTTTGCTCTGTTCTGTTCTGCTCTATTCTGTTCTGCTCTGTTCTGTTCTGTTCTGCTCTGTTCTGTTCTGCTCTGTTCTGTTCTGCTCTGCTCTGTTCTTCTCTGTTCTGCTCTGTTCCGTTCTGTTCTGCTCTGCTCTGTTCTGTTCTTGTCTGTTCTGCTCTGTTCCGTTCTGTTCTGTTCTGCTCGGTTCTGCTCTGTAACACTGCAAATGGCTTTGGATAAAAGTGTCTGCTAAATGACCATATTATGAGCTAACCAAGGCCAGAGAGGTCTGTAGTTGCAGACAGTAGGAAACAACAGACCAGAGAAATGATACTAGAACACTAAACCAAGGAAGAACCCAGGACAAAGAAGAAGCTAACTGAACTCACTGCTAAGAGAAAAAGCAAATCCCAAAGCTAGAGGATTCTGAGGACATCTCTCTCTCTCTCTCTCTCTCTCTCTCTCTCTCTCTCTCTCTCTCTCTCTCTCTCTCTCTCTCTCTCTCTCTCTCTTCTCTCTCTCTGTCAGTCACTAGGCTTTTGATGTGGAGGGGCTAAAGTCAACTGGGATCCCACATAGCATACCATAGTCATAGAATTACTTTAGCATCAGAACACAGCATACCATAGTCATAGAGATTACTTTAGCATCAGAACACAGCATACCATAGTCATAGAGATTACTTTAGCATCAGAACACAGCATACCATAGTCATAGAGATTACTTTAGCACCAGAACATGTGGTGTATCGTAGTCATAGAGATTATCAGTAATTGTCAGAACATGCAGCATACCATAGTCATAGAGATTACTTTAGCATCAGAACACAGCATACCATAGTCATAGACATTACTTTAGCATCAGAACACAGCATACCATAGTCATAGAGATTACTTTAGCATCAGAACAGCATATCGTAGTCATAGAGATTACTTTAGCATCAGAACACAGCATACTGTAGTCATAGAGATTACTTTTAGGCATCAAAACAGTACCTGGGAAGTCATAGAGATTACTTTAGCATCAGAACACAAAAAATTTAGTCATAGAGATTACTTTAGCATCAGAACACAGCATACCATAGTCATAGAGATTACTTTAGCATCAGAACACAGCATACCATAGTCATAGAGATTACTTTAGCACCAGAACACAGCATACCATAGGCAGAGAGAACACTTCTAACATCAGAACACAGCATACCATAGGCAGAGAACACTTCTAACATCAGAACACAGCACACCATAGGCAGAGAGAACACTTCTAACATCAGAACACAGCATACCATAGGCAGAGAGAACACTTCTAACATCAGAACATACCCTAGAGTGTAGAACACATATAAACACACTGTATAGGCCTCGTCTGACAGTGGTGACACACACAGACACACAGTTCTGTAGTGGGGCCTGGGGTGTCCATAGAGACAGTTCTGTAGTGGGCCTGGGGGGTCCATAGAAACAGTTCTGTAGTGGGCCTGCCTGGGGGGTCCATAGAAACAGTTCTGTAGTGGGGCCTGGGGTGTCCATAGAAACAGTTCTGTAGTGGGGCCTGGGGTGTCCATAGAAACAGTTCTGTAGTGGGGCCTGGGGTGTCCATAGAAACAGTTCTGTAGTGGGGCCTAGGGGGGTCCATAGAAACAGTTCTGTAGTGGGGCCTGGGGGTCCATAGAAACAGTTCTGTAGTGGGGCCTGGGGTGTCCATAGGGGAAACAGTTCTGTAGTGGGGCCTAGGGAGTCCATAGAAACAGTTCTGTAGTGGGGCCTGGGGGGTCCATAGAGACAGTTCTGTAGTGGGGCCTGGGGGTCCATAGAAACAGTTATGTAGTGGGGCCTGGGGGGGTCCATAGAGACAGTTCTGTAGTGGGGCCTGGGGGTCCACAGAGACAGTTCTGTAGTGGGGCCTGGGTGGGTCCATAGAGGCAGTTCTGTAGTGGAGCCTGGGGGTCCAAAACACTCCTAGAACTAATCATCTCCTCTCCCTCTCTCTCTCTCCTCTCTCTCCTCTCCTCTCCCCTCTCCCTCTCCTCTCCCTCTCCCCTCCCCTCTCCTCTCCTTCCTCTCCTCTCTCCTCTCCTCCACCCATTCATCTCTTAATCTCTGCTCTATGCAGGCCTGGGGAAAACATGCATCACAGAGGGATGGCATAGCAAAAGCCCAAATAAACAATGACCCAAATACGCCTGCCTGGCCCTTCAACTCTATAACTTATACCTTTATTCAAAATTAGCATCTAGGAGGTCTCAGGTTATTACTAATGCAAAAAGCTATGCAAGTCTTGCTGTGTAAGTCTTGCTGTGTAAGTCTTGCTGTGTAAGTCTTGCTGTGTAATTCTTGCTGTGTAAGTCTTGCTGTGTAAGTCTTGCTGTGTAAGTCTTGCTGTGTAAGTCTTGCTGTGTAAGTCTTAAAAGCCATGTTTACCCCTTATGTGTGTTCGTGCAGTGAAGTGAGCTAAGGTCTCGCTGTGTGTGTGTTTGTGTGTGTGTGTATGCATATGTGTGTGTGCAAGCAGTGTGACACAGAAAGAGGCGTCCATGAGTCTGTCTTTCTCTCGTGTGTCGCTTCCCATTGCATCACAATACCATGACCCACTTCTGTGGCTGCTCCCTCACTCCATCACTCTCTCCCTCTCTCCAACCATCACTTCTTCTGTCCTTCCTTTTATCTATCCCTCCTCCCTACCTCCTTTCCTGCCTCCCTTGTCCAACTCCCTTTCCTCTTTCTACCCTCTCGTCCTCCATCTTTCCACCTTATCTCTCCCTCTATTAATCCTTCCATCTATCTTTCCCTAATCCATGCATCTTTCCCACCTCCTAGCACAGAGCTGGGGCTAGAGGCTGACCAGTGGGGATTGAGCGGGTTCTGGACAGGTTCTTCAGGAGTAGAGTGGGCTGGGGCTAGAGGCTGACCAGTGGGGATTGAGCGGGTTCTGGACAGGTTCTTCAGGAGTAGAGTGGGCTGGGGCCAGAGGCTGACCAGTGGGGATTGAGGCGGGCTCTGGAGCAAGGTTCTCTCAGGGAGTAGAGTGGGCTGGGGCTAGAGGCTGACCAGTGGGGATTGAGGGGGTTCTGGACAGGTTCTTCAAGAGTAGAGGGGCTGGGGCTCGTCTAGTGGGTTCAGGAGAGACCCACCCACACACACACACACAGATACCCACCCACACACACACACACACAGTGAGACCCATCCACACACAAACAGAGAGAGATACCCACCCACACACACAGCGAGACCCCCACCCCCACACACACACACAGAGATACCCACCCACACACACACACACACACAAGAGATACCCACTCACACACACACACACACACACACACACACACACACGCACACACGCACACACACGCACACACACACACACACACACACACGCACACACACACACGCACACACACACACACACACAGTGAGACCCACCCACACACAAACAGAGAGAGATACCCACCCACACACACAAAGCGAGACCCCCACCCCCACACACACACCAGAGATACCCACCCACACACACACACACACACACACAGAATGCCCACTCACACACACACACACACACACACACACACACACACACACACACACACACACACACACACACACACACACACACACACACACACACACACACACACACAGAGACCCACCCACACCCACACATTTTCACACACTGTGGACTGTCATAACAGAGCATCCAAATAGCTGACTGCAGGTTGGTGGGCTGATGTTTCAGGTGTAGCGGATAGGCATAGTAGACGCCCAGATACCAACTTTATTTTCCAGATAAGCCACCATTTCTAACCTTCCTTACTGATGTGACTCTAAAGTAGGTGTGTACTGGAGGGCAGCCAATGATAAGCTGTTCTGTAAACTGGATCAGAATTCATATTTGACGCCTGAAAATGTGTGCATGATAGATGGAAAACATCCGAGAATGAATATTGGGAAAATACTGCTGCAGTCACAGCTAGTGCACAGGAATAATGCATGACAGAGATGGAAATATCCATTTAAAAAAAAAAGTTGAAATATGGGAGATCTAAAGATGCAACAACTATAAAGGCTAAGCATTAATGGACACTGAAAGAAAGTTGAAAATAAAGCTTTAGGTAAACCAATAGAACAGCACATCAGAAGTCTTTAAAAATATATATATCTGCATCCCATTTCTATGGTGGGATTTGGCTGCTTTGAAATAAGGTAAGACATGCCCCTATAAATATGAAGTGAAACTTCCAGGTTTCAAACCATTAAGGAACAGGAATAATATAGTTAAGACCGGAGCCGTCTTCTGTAAATGGAGGCTTTCCCTAAAACATTCTCAATTAAATGTTATCTCACTACAAAAATAGCCTTTTCCTACCAGGCAGAAACGATATCACTGCATCGATAAGACTTTCGAAAACTAAAACCTGGGGGAAATGGAACGTCTGAATGTGAATTATGCCTCAGCTGACAGGCTCATTTATCTGTTTCAATAGTAGGCCTACTATTAGCCTGCTGTACAGTTAGCAACTCCTGGGCTGCCCTGATTGAAAGACCAATATGAGATTCATCCTTTTTAGATCATTCACAGTGTGTGTGTCACTGTTTCTCATCGACTTCCACACAGGGGCACCTTTTCCCTTCGCTCGTCCTTTTGGGGATGCTTACCCACTTCACCATGCGCCACTACAACACTGGGCCTGGACCCAGGCTGTCCCATAGAGAGCAGAGCTCCTTTATGTGTAAAACGAAGACTTCTGCACTGTTTAACACGCCCTGCAGGCAGAGAGAGAGAGCCAAGCTTTTATGCCTCAGGTTTATCTTATAGCTTTCATCTTATTCATCC
>NW_027013770.1:0-5000 GCF_036934945.1 Oncorhynchus masou masou | reverse complement strand
CAACGGCGCCGTCTCCGACCAACAGTTTTAGACTCCCTCCTCAAGGTCGTAGAGTCGCAATTTCCTGCAATTCTACACATATTGCCATGTGGCTAAAGTTTAGAGAAACAATTGACCATCCCAAAATGTATTTTCAAAATTATTGTTACATTTTTTATTATATTTTTGGGAATGGCACTGCTACATTTATATAGGGGAAACACTGGAGAGAGAGGTCGCGAGATAGGCCCCTGTTGACAACCTTTACAATCTTTTGTCATCTCCAAGGTGAGATGCATGGGTTTGGTTCCAGAATAGTCTATCTGAACATCACCTGTGCCTGCTGCCTGTTGGCGTAGCAACAACAGACATGTTCTGGAACATTCTCATGTCATGTGACAGAGCAGTAGAACGTTCCGGGAACATTCTCAAGAAGCCAAATCTCCCAGCGTGCTTTGCTCTGCATGAGGGCTCTGAGAGGACACACAAACACACACAGAGCCAGGCTTAATTAAAGAGCAGAACAACAGAACCTGGCGATGCTGTCTCATAACTGGCAACCCAGGTAGGTAATTACAGGCTCTGGCCTTCCATCAAAGACATGACTGGCATGGCTGGCTCATCAGCTAGCGACGAGCTAACCCATTCTGACAAGACCTGGCACCGAGGGAAAACTGGGAGAGAGGACGCGCACACACACGCACACACTCACAGTGCAATAGGGAAAGAGACAAGCCTCTGGGGAGAGTGTGTTTGTCTCCTTAGAACTAGTTAGCTAGACGACACATGCAATTCAGAGTCATGTCACTGAAGTTAAAGTGATCCTGAAGCCGTCTTAAACCAAACACTGGGAAACGTGACTGACAGTGAGACCACTGTTTAGGTGAGCTCTCGTGCTGTTTGTATCCTCTGCACATGCCCAGTGGGTCAAAAGTGAGATTATTTCTTCCTGGATTGCAGTGTTCCAATAGCCTGGTACTAGATTTGTTTGTACTATCATTCAACTTCTTGCCATGCCAATGTTTCACATATTTTTTTATTTAACCTGGCAAGTAAATTAAGAACAAATTATGATTTACAATTATTTCACCTACCCGGCAACACTGGGCCAATTGTGCGCCGCAATATGGGACTCCCAATCACGGCCAGATAGGATACAGTCTGGATTCGAACCAGAGACTGTAGTGACACCTCTTGCACTGAGATGCAGTGCCTTAGGACCGCTGCACCATTCGGAAGCCCATACAGAGTACAATAACAGAGTAGAAAGAGTGGAATTTTAGCACAAACAGACAGGCTAGTGTTTGACCAAACTCTGTGACTCTTACACATTGACCAGGTCAGGCTGTTTTTTCTTTTCCTCTTTGTAGGCGAATCATTGTCTTACACAGTACTAGTCCCTGAGGAGGTGTCCCAGTTCTATAGACCATAGTCCCCGAGGAGTGTCCCAGTTCTATAGACCATAGTCCCTGAGGAGGTGTCCCAGTTCTATAGACCATAGTTCCCTGAGAGGTGTCCCAGTTCTATAGACCATAGTTCCCTGAGGAGGTGTCCCAGTTCTATAGACCATAGTCCCTGAGGAGGTGTCCCAGTTCTATAGACCATAGTCCCTGAGGAGGTGTCCCAGTTCTATAGACCATAGTCCCTGAGGAGGTGTCCCAGTTCTATAGACCATAGTCCCTGAGGAGGTGTCCCAGTTCTATAGACCATAGTCCCTGAGGAGGTGTCCCAGTTCTATAGACCATAGTCCCTGAGGAGGTGTCCCAGTTCTCCATAGACCATAGTCCCTGAGGAGGTGTCCCAGTTCTATAGACCATAGTCCCTGAGGAGGTGTCCCAGTTCTATAGACCATAGTCCCTTGAGGTGTCCCAGTTCTATAGACCATGTCCCTGAGTCCCAGTTCTATAGACCATAGTCCCTGAGGAGGTGTCCCAGTTCTATAGACCATAGTCCCCGAGGAGGTGTCCCAGTTCTATAGACCATAGTCCCTGAGGAGGTGTCCCAGTTCTATAGACCATAGTTCCCTGAGGAGGTGTCCCAGTTCTACAGACCATAGTCCCTGAGGAGGTGTCCCAGTTCTATAGACCATAGTCCTGAGGAGGTGTCCCAGTTCTATAGACCATAGTCCCTGAGGAGGTGTCCCAGTTCTATAGACCATAGTCCCCGAGGAGGTGTCCCAGTTCTGTAGACCATAGTCCCCGAGGAGGTGTCCCAGTTCTATAGACCATAGTCCCTGAGGAGGTGTCCCAGTTCTATAGACCATAGTCCCTGAGGAAGTGTCCCAGTTCTATAGACCATAGTCCCTGAGGAGGTGTCCCAGTTCTATAGACCATAGTCCCCGAGGAGGTGTCCCAGTTCTATAGACCATAGTCCTGAGGAGGTGTCCCAGTTCTATAGACCATAGTCCCTGAGGAGGTGTCCCAGTTCTATAGACCATAGTTCCCGAGGAGGTGTCCCAGTTCTATAGACCATAGTCCCTGAGGAGGTGTCCCAGTTCTATAGACCATAGTCCCTGAGGAGGTGTCCCAGTTCTATAGACCATAGTCCCTGAGGAGGTGTCCCAGTTCTATAGACCATAGTCCCTGAGGAGGTGTCCCAGTTCTATAGACCATAGTCCCTGAGGAGGTGTCCCAGTTCACATAGACCATAGTCCCTGAGGAGGTGTCCCAGTTCTATAGACCATAGTCCCTGAGGAGGTGTCCCAGTTCTATAGACCATAGTCCCTGAGGAGGTGTCCCAGTTCTATAGACCATAGTCCCTGAGGAGGTGTCCCAGTTCTATAGACCATAGTCCCTGAGGAGGTGTCCCAGTTCTATAGACCATAGTCCCTGAGGAGGTGTCCCAGTTCTATAGACCATAGTCCCTGAGGAGGTGTCCCAGTTCTATAGACCATAGTCCCCGAGGAGGTGTCCCAGTTCTATAGACCATAGTCCCCGAGGAGTGTCCCAGTTCTATAGACCATAGTCCCTGAGGAGGTGTCCCAGTTCTATAGACCATAGTCCCTGAGGAGGTGTCCCAGTTCCATAGACCATAGTCCCTGAGGAGGTGTCCCAGTTCTATAGACCATAGTCCCTGAGGAGGTGTCCCAGTTCTATAGACCATAGTCCCCGAGGAGGTGTCCCAGTTCTGTAGACCATAGTCCCTTAGGAGGTGTCCCAGTTCTATAGACCATAGTCCCTGAGGAGGTGTCCCAGTTCTATAGACCATAGTCCCTGAGGAGGTGTCCCAGTTCTATAGACCATAGTCCCTGAGGAGGTGTCCCAGTTCTATAGACCATAGTCCCTGAGGAGGTGTCCCAGTTCTATAGACCATAGTCCCTGAGGAGGTGTCCCAGTTCTATAGACCATAGTCCCTGAGGAGGTGTCCCAGTTCTATAGACCATAGTCCCTGAGGAGGTGTCCCAGTTCTATAGACCATAGTCCCTGAGGAGGTGTCCCAGTTCTATAGACCATAGTCCCTGAGGAGGTGTCCCAGTTCTATAGACCATAGTCCCCCGAGGAGGTGTCCCAGTTCTATAGACCATAGTCCCTGAGGAGGTGTCCCAGTTCTATAGACCATAGTCCCTGAGGAGGTGTCCCAGTTCTATAGACCATAGTCCCTGAGGTGTCCCAGTTCTATAGACCATAGTCCCTGAGGAGGTGTCCCAGTTCTATAGACCATAGTCCCTGAGGAGGTGTCCCAGTTCTATAGACCATAGTCCCTGAGGAGGTGTCCCAGTTCTATAGACCATAGTCCCTGAGGAGGTGTCCCAGTTCTATAGACCATAGTCCCTGAGGAGGTGTCCCAGTTCTATAGACCATAGTCCCTGAGGAGGTGTCCCAGTTCTATAGACCATAGTCCCTGAGGAGGTGTCCCAGTTCTATAGACCATAGTCCCCGAGGAGGTGTCCCAGTTCTATAGACCATAGTCCCTGAGGAGGTGTCCCAGTTCTATAGACCATAGTCCCTGAGGAGGTGTCCCAGTTCTATAGACCATAGTCCCTGAGGAGGTGTCCCAGTTCTATAGACCATAGTCCCTGAGGAGGTGTCCCAGTTCTATAGACCATAGTCCCTGAGGAGGTGTCCCAGTTCTATAGACCATAGTCCCTGAGGAGGTGTCCCAGTTCTATAGACCATAGTCCCTGAGGAGGTGTCCCAGTTCTATAGACCATAGTCCCTGAGGAGGTGTCCCAGTTCTATAGACCATAGTCCCCGAGGAGGTGTCCCAGTTCTATAGACCATAGTCCCTGAGGAGGTGTCCCAGTTCTATAGACCATAGTCCCTGAGGAGGTGTCCCAGTTCTATAGACCATAGTCCCTGAGGAGGTGTCCCAGTTCTATAGACCATAGTCCCCGAGGAGGTGTCCCAGTTCTATAGACCATAGTCCCTGAGGAGGTGTCCCAGTTCTATAGACCATAGTCCCTGAGGAGGTGTCCCAGTTCTATAGACCATAGTCCCCGAGGAGGTGTCCCAGTTCTATAGACCATAGTCCCCGAGGAGGTGTCCCAGTTCTATAGACCATAGTCCCTGAGGAGGTGTCCCAGTTCTATAGACCATAGTCCCCGAGGAGGTGTCCCAGTTCTATAGACCATAGTCCCTGAGGAGGTGTCCCAGTTCTATAGACCATAGTCCCTGAGGAGGTGTCCCAGTTCTACAGACCATAGTCCCCGAGGAGGTGTCCCAGTTCTATAGACCATAGTCCCTGAGGAGGTGTCCCGGTTCTATAGACCATAGTCCCCGAGGTGTCCCAGTTCTATAGACCATAGTCCCTGAGGAGGTGTCCCAGTTCTATAGACCATAGTCCCTGAGGAGGTGTCCCATAGACCATAGTCCCTGAGGAGGTGTCCAGTTCTATAGACCATAGTCCCTGAGGAGGTGTCCCAGTTCTATAGACCATAGTCCCTGAGGAGGTGTCCCAGTTCTATAGACCATAGTCCCTGAGGAGGTGTCCCAGTTCTATAGACCATAGTCCCTGAGGAGGTGTCCCAGTTCTATAGACCATAGTCCCTGAGGAGGTGTCCCAGTTCTATAGACCATAGTCCC
>NW_027013769.1:12500-15249 GCF_036934945.1 Oncorhynchus masou masou | reverse complement strand
CCCCGCAGCAATGTTCCAACATCTAGTGGAAAGCCATCCCAGAAGAGTGGAGGCTGTTATAGCAGTAATGTGCCAACATCTAGTGGAAAGCCTTCCCAGAAGAGTGGAGGCTGTTATAGCAGCAATGTTCCAACATCTAGTGGAAAGCCTTCCCAGAAGAGTGGAGCCTGTTATAGCAGCAATGTTCCAACATCTAGTGGAAAGCCTTCCCAGAAGAGTGGAGGCTGTTAGAGCAGCAATGTTCCAACATCTAGTGGAAAGCCTTCCCAGAAGAGTGGAGGCTGTTATAGCAATGTTCCAAACATCTAGTGGAAAGCCTTCCCAGAAGAGTGGAGCCTGTTATAGCAGCAATGTTCCAACATCTAGTGGAAAGCCTTCCCAGAAGAGTGGAGGCTGTTATAGCAGCAATGTTCCAACATCTAGTGGAAAGCCTTCCCAGAAGAGTGGAGCCTGTTATAGCAGCAATGTTCCAACATCTAGTGGAAAGCCTTCCAGAAGAGTGAGGCTGTTAGCAGCAATGTTCCAACATCTAGTGGAAAGCCTTCCCAGAAGAGTGGAGGCTGTTATAGCAGCAATGTTCCTACATCTAGTGGAAAGCCTTCCCAGAAGAGTGGAGGATGTTTTAGCAGCAATGTTCCAACATCTAGTGGAAAGCCTTCCCAGAAGAGTGGAGGCTGTTATAGCAGCAATGTTCCAACATCTAGTGGAAAGCCTTCCCAGAAGAGTGGAGGCTGTTATAGCAGCAATGTTCCAACATCTAGTGGAAAGCCTTCCCAGAATAGTGGAAGTGGTTATAGAGCGTCTGCTAAATGACTTAAATGTAATGTAATGTAATGTTATAGCAGCAATGTTCCAACATCTAATGGAAAGCCTTCCCAGAATAGTGGAGGCTGTTATAGCAGCAATGTTCCAACATCTAGTGCAAAGCCTTCCCAGAAGAGTGGAGGCTGTTATAGCAACAATGTTCCGGCATCTAAGTGGAAAGCCTTCCCAGAAGAGTGGAGGCTGTTATGGCAGGCAATGTTCCAACATCTAGTGGAAAGCCTTCCCAGAAGAGTGGAGGCTGTTATAGCAGCAATGTTCCAACATCTAGTGGAAAGCCTTCCCAGAAGAGTGGAGCCTGTTATAGCAGCAATGTTCCAACATCTAGTGGAAAGCCTTCCCAGAAGAGTGGAGGCTGTTAGAGCAGCAATGTTCCAACATCTAGTGGAAAGCCTTCCCAGAAGAGTGGAGGCTGTTATAGCAGCAATGTTCCTACATCTAGTGGAAAGCCTTCCCAGAAGAGTGGAGGATGTTTTAGCAGCAATGTTCCAACATCTAGTGGAAAGCCTTCCCAGAAGAGTGGAGGCTGTTATAGCAGCAATGTTCCAACATCTAGTGGAAAGCCTTCCCAGAAGAGTGGAGGCTGTTATAGCAGCAATGTTCCAACATCTAGTGGAAAGCCTTCCCAGAATAGTGGAAGTGGTTATAGAGCGTCTGCTAAATGACTTAAATGTAATGTAATGTAATGTTATAGCAGCAATGTTCCAACATCTAATGGAAAGCCTTCCCAGAATAGTGGAGGCTGTTATAGCAGCAATGTTCCAACATCTAGTGCAAAGCCTTCCCAGAAGAGTGGAGGCTGTTATAGCAACAATGTTCCAACATCTAGTGGAAAGCCTTCCCAGAAGAGTGGAGGCTGTTATAGCAGCAATGTTCCAACATCTAGTGGAAAGCCTTCCCAGAAGAGTGGAGGCTGTTATAGCAGCAATGTTCCAACATCTAATGGAAAGCCTTCCCAGAAGAGTGGAGGCTGTTATAGCAGCAATGTTCCAACATCTAGTGGAAAGCCTTCCCAGAAGAGTTGAGGATGTTATAGCAGCAATGTTCCAACATCTAGTGGAAAGCCTTCCCAGAGGAGTGGAGGCTGTTATAGCAGCAATGTTCCTACATCTAGTGGAAAGCCTCCCCAGAAGAGTGGAGGCTGTTATAGCAGCAATGTTCCAACATCTAGTGGAAAGCCTTCCCAGAAGAGTGGAGGCTGTTATAGCAGCAATGTTCCAACATCTAGTGGAAAGCCTTCCCAGAAGAGTGGAGGCTGTTATAGCAGCAATGTTCCAACATCTAGTGGAAAGCCTTCCCAGAAGAGTGGAGGCTGTTATAGCAGCAATGTTCCAACATCTAGTGGAAAGCCTTCCCAGAAGAGTGGATGCTGTTATAGCAGCAATGTTCCAACATCTAGTGGAAAGCCTTCCCAGAAGAGTGGAGGCTGTTATAGCAGCAATGTTCCAACATCTAGTGGAAAGCCTCCCCAGAAGAGTGCAACTCCATAATTAACTGACATGATATTGGAACGAGATGTTGGATGAGCACATGTCCACATACTTTGTGTGTGTTGTCAGTCTGTTCATCTCACTCGGCGATACCCGGTAGTACTTGGTCTTATGGGTCCATTTAACCCTGTGCTCTGGTCATTAGTAGCAACAATTAGACAACAAGGCCTTCAGTCCTAACATCTACGTCACAGAACGGGATCAGATCAATACCAGAGAATCCCCTCAGGCCATCAGCTTGTCTCCCTACTACAAAAACACAGACAGCAGAGATGATACAGGACACAATGGAATATTCATTAGACAACAATGTAAGAGACAGACTGACATCTATTTGCATCAATGATCACTTCTATCATGGAACACTTCTGTCACCACGGAATACTTACGTCATCACGGAACACTTCTGTCATCACGGAACACTTCTGTCACCATGG
>NW_027013769.1:2500-7500 GCF_036934945.1 Oncorhynchus masou masou | reverse complement strand
GGTGTGTTGGTGCGTGTTGGTGTGTTGGTGCGTGTTGGTGCCTGTTGGTGTGTTGGTGCGTGTTGGTGCCTGTTGGTGTGTTGGTGCCTGTTGGTGCCTGTTGGTGTGTTGGTGCCTGTTGGTGTGTTGGTGCCTGTTGGTGCCTGTTGGTGCCTGTTGGTGCGTGTTGGTGCCTGTTGGTGCGTGTTGGTGCCTGTTGGTGCGTGTTGGTGCCTGTTGGTGTGTTGGTGCATGTTGGTGCCTGTTGGTGTGTTGGTGCCTGTTGGTGCGTGTTGGTGTGTTGGTGCCTGTTGGTGCCTGTTGGTGCGTGTTGGTGCCTGTTGGTGTGTTGGTGCCTGTTGGTGTGTTGGTGCCTGTTGGTGTGTTGGTGCCTGTTGTTGCGTGTTGGTGTGTTGGTGCCTGTTGGTGGGTGTTGGTGCCTGTTGGTGTGTTGGTGCCTGTTGGTGCCTGTTGGTGTGTTGGTGCGTGTTGGTGCCTGTTGGTGCGTGTTGGTGCCTGTTGGTGTGTTGGTGCATGTTGGTGCCTGTTGGTGTGTTGGTGCCTGTTGGTGCCTGTTGGTGTGTTGGTGCCTGTTGGTGCCTGTTGGTGTGTTGGTGCATGTTGGTGCCTGTTGGTGTGTTGGTGCCTGTTGGTGCCTGTTGGTGTGTTGGTGCGTGTTGGTGCCTGTTGGTGCGTGTTGGTGCCTGTTGGTGTGTTGGTGCCTGTTGGTGCCTGTTGGTGTGTTGGTGCCTGTTGGTGCGTGTTGGTGGGTGTTGATTAACCCTCCTCTCTTCAGGTCTTTATTTAACTGTCCACCTCTATCAATCAAATCATGAATTGTTCCCTGTCTCTCCTTCCCCAGCTTTCCATTGCAGCAACGCATTAGGTCTGGAGTCAGGGAAGATCTCTGACGACCAGATCACTGCCTCCTCTTCCTTCTATGACAACACCTGGTTGCCACGGCAAGCCCGTCTTAACAACAATAACAACGCGTGGACCCCAAACGAGGACAGCAGCAAAGAGTTCATCCAGGTGAGACGGCAGGCTCAACCTCCATGTTAAATGATTATGGTAAACCTCCATGTTAAATGGTAAACCTCCATGTTAAATGGTAAACCTCCATGTTAAATGACTATGGTAAACCTCCATGATAAATGACTATGGTAAACCTCCATGTTAATGACTGTGGTAAACCTCCATGTTTAATGGTAAACCTCCATGTTTAATGGTAAACCTCCATGTTAAATGGTAAACCTCCATGTTAAATGATTATGGTAAACCTCCATGTTAAATGGTAAACATCCATGTTTAATGGTAAACCTCCATGTTAAGTGGTAAACCTCTATGTTAAATTATTATGGTAAACCTCCATGATAAATGACTATGGTAAACCTCCATGTTAAATGACTATGGTAAACCTCCATGTTTAATGGTAAACCTCCATGTTAAATGGTAAACCTCCATGTTAAATGGTAAACCTCCATGTTAAGTGGTAAACCTCTATGTTAAATTATTATGGTAAACCTCCATGACAAATGACTATGGTAAACCTCCATGATAAATGACTATGGTAAACCTCCATGTTAAATGACTATGGTAAACCTCCATGATAAATGACTATGGTAAACCTCCATGATAAATGACTATGGTAAACATCTATGTTAATAGGTAAACCTCCATGTTAAATGGTAAACCTCCATGATAAATGACTATGGTAAACCTCTATGTTAAATGATTATGGCCAACCTCCATGATAAATGACTATGGTAAACCTCTATGTTAATAGGTAAACCTCCATGTTAAATGGTAAACCTCCATGATAAATGACTATGGTAAACCTCTATGTTAAATGATTATGGTAAACCTCCATGTTAAATGACTATGGTAAACCTCCATGTTAAATGGTAAACCTCCATGTTAAATGACTATGGTAAACCTCCATGTTAAATGTTAAACCTCCATGATAAATGACTATGGTAAACCTCCATGATAAATGGTAAACCTCCATGTTAAATGGTAAACCTATATGTTAAATTATTATGGTAAACCTCCATGATAAATGATTATGGTAAACCTCCATGTTAAATGATTATGGTAAACCTCCATGATAAATGACTATGGTAAACCTCCATGTTAAATGGTAAACCTCCATGTTAAATGGTAAACCTCTATGTTAAATGGTAAACCTCCATGTTAAATGGTAAACCTCCATGTTAAATGACTATGGTAAACCTCCATGTTAAATGGTAAACCTCCATGTTAAATGACTATGGGAAACCTTCATGATAAATGACTATGGTAAACCTCCATGAGAAATTACTTTTGTAAACCTCCATGATAAATGACTATGGTAAACCTCCATGTTAAATGGTAAATCTCCATGTTAAATGGTAAACCTCCATGATAAATGACTATGGTAAACCTCCATGATAAATGGAAACCCTCCATGTGAAATGGTAAACCTCCATGTGAAATGGTAAACCTCTATGTTATATTATTATGGTAAACCTCCATGATAAATGATTATGGTAAACCTCCATGTAAAATGACTATGGTAAAACCCCATGATAAATGACTATGGTAAACCTCCATGTGAAATGGTAAACCTCTATGTTATATTATTATGGTAAACCTCCATGATAAATGATTATGGTAAACCTCCATGTAAAATGACTATGGTAAAACCCCATGATAAATGACTATGGTAAACCTCTATGTTAAATGACTATAGTAAACCTCCATGTTAAATGGTAAACCTCCATGATAAATGACTATGGTAAACCTCCATGATAAATGGCTATGGTAAACCTCCATGATAAATGACTATGGTAAACCTCCATGTTAAATGGTAAACCTCTATGTTAAATGGTAAACCTCCATGATAAATGGTAAACCTCTATGTTAAATGGTAAACCTCCATGATAAATGGCTATGGTAAACCTCCATGTGAAATGGTAAACCTCCATTAGAAATGGTAAACCTCCATGATAAATGACTATGGTAAACCTCCATGTTAAATGGTAAACCTCTATGTTAAATGGTAAACCTTTATGTTAAATGGTAAACCTCCATGTTAAATGGTAAATCTCCATGTTAAATGACTATGGTAAACCCCCATGTTAAATGACTATGGTAAACCTCCATGTTAAATGACTATGGTAAACCTCCATGTTAAATGGTAAACCTCCATGATAAATGACTATGGTAAACCTCCATGTTAAATGACTATGTTAAACCTCCATGTTAAATGGTAAACCTCTATGTTAAATGGTAAACCTCCATGTTAAATGGTAAACCTCCATGTTAAATGACTATGGTAAACTTCCATGATAAATGGTAAACCTCCATGTTAAATGGTAAACCTCCATGATAAATGACTATGGTAAACCTCCATGATAAATGACTATGGTAAACCTTCATGTTAAATGATTATGGTAAACCTCCATGTTAAATAACTATGGTAAACCTCCATTATAAATGGCTATGGTAAACCTCCATGATAAATGACTATGGTAAACCTTCATGTTAAATGATTATGGTAAATCCTCCATGTTAAATGACTATGGTAAACCTCCATGTTAAATGATTTTGGTAAACCTCCATGTTAGATGACTATGGTAAATCTCCATGATAAATGACTATGGTAAACCTTCATGATAAATGACTATGGTAAACCTCCATGTTAAATACTTTCCAGGTCCATACCCAAATAGTTCAAACTACTAATTTTAAAATTGACTCTCTCCATAAATAAGTCGCTCACTGTTGCCGCCTGCTACCGACCCCCCTCAGCTCCCAGCTGTGCCCTGGACACCATTTGTGAATTGATCACCCCCCATCTAGCTTCAGAGTTTGTTCTGTTAGGTGACCTAAACTGGGATATGCTTAATTAACACCCCGGCAGTCCTACAATCTAAGCTAGATGCCCTCAATCTCACACAAATCATCAAGGAACCCACCAGGTACAACCCTAAATCTATAAACAAGGGCACCCTCATAGACGTCATCCTGACCAACTGGCCCTCCAAATACACCTCCGCTGTCTTCAACCAGGATCTCAGCGACCACTGCTTCATTGCCTTGTATCCGCTACGGATCCGCAGTCAAACGACCACCCCTCATCACTGTCAAACGCTCCCTAAAACACTTCTGTGAGCAGGCCTTTCTAATCGACCTGGCCCGGGTATCCTGGAAGGATATTGACCTCATCCCGTCAGTTGAGGATGCCTGGTCATTCTTTAAAAGTAACTTCCTCGCCATTTTAGATAAGCATGCTCCGTTCAAAAAATGCAGAACTAAGAACAGATATAGCCCTTGGTTCACTCCAGACCTGACTGCCCTCGACCAGCACAAAAACATCCCGTGGCGGACTGCAATAGCATCAAATAGTCTCTATGGGGGTGCCACAGGGTTCAATTCTCAGGCCGAATCTTTTCTCTGTATATATCAATGATGTTGCTCTTGCTGCGGGCGATTCCCTGATCCACCTCTAACGCAGACGACACCATTCTGTATACTTCCGTCCCGTCCTTGGACACTGTGCTATCTAACCTCCAAACGAGCTTCAATGCCATACAACACTCCTTCCGTGGCCTCCAACAGCTCTTAAACGCTAGTAAAACCAAATGCAGACTGAAGTGAAGTGGAAATTCAGCAATTCTTGGAGGGCAATAAAAGTTGCTTAGCCAACCTGGTTTTAGCCTTTGTTGTGGTTGTCTATGGTAGTCTATGGTAGTCTGTGGTAGTCTATGGTAGTCTATGGTAGTCTGTGGTAGTCTATGGTAGTCTATGGTAGTCTGTGGTAGTCTGTGGTAGTCTATGATAGTCTAAGGGAGAGATAGAGTAAGAGAGAGAGACAGAGACAGAGAGAGAGAGAGCGAGACAGCGAGAGACAGAGACAGACAGAGAGACAGAGAGACAAAGAGAGAGAAAGAGAGAGAGACAGAGACAGAGAGAGACAGAGAGACAGAAAGAGAGAGAGACAGAGAGACAGAGAGAGAGAGAGGGAGAGAGACAGAGAA
>NW_027013768.1:0-15256 GCF_036934945.1 Oncorhynchus masou masou | reverse complement strand
CTCTAGAAGAAAATGCCAGCTCATCCACTCTAGAAGACTATGGCAGCTCATCCACTCTAGAAGACTATGGGAGCTCGTCCACTCTAGAAGGCAATGGCAGCTCGTCCACTCTAGATGACGGTGGCAGCTCGTCCACGCCAGGAGAATATGGCAGCTCGTCAACACTAGAAAACTATGGGAGCTCATCCACTCTAGGAGACTATGGCAGCTCATACACGCTGGAGACAATGGCAGCTCATCCACGCCAGGAGACTATGGCAGGTCGTCCACGCCAGGAGACTATGGCAGCTAATCCACACCAGGAGACGATGGCAGCTGCGTCCACGCCAGGAGACTATGGCAGCTCGTCCACTCTAGAAGACTATAGCAAGTCATCCACGCCAGGAGACAATGACAGCTCGTCCACACCAGGAGACTATGACAGCTCGCCCACGCCAGGAGAATATGGCAGCTCATCCACTCTAGAAGACTATGGCAGCTCATCCAATCTAGAAGACTATGGCAGCTCATCCACTCTAGAAGACTATTGCAGCTCATCCACTCTAGAAAACTATGGGAGCACATCCACTCTAGGAGACTATGGCAGCTCATCCACGCAGGGAGACTATGGCAGCTCATCCCGCCAGGAGACATGGCAGGTCATCCACACAATGAGACTATGGCAGCTCATCCACTCTAGAAAACTATGGCAGCTCATCCACGCAGGAGACTATGGCAGCTAATCCACACAATGAGGCTATGGCAGCTAATCCCACACCAGGAGACTGGCAGCTCGTCCCACGCCAGGAGACTATGGCAGCTCATCCACTCTAGAAGACTATGGCAGCTCATCCACTCTAGAAGACTATGGCAGCTCATCCCTCTAGAAGACTGGCAGATCGTCCACGCCAGGAGAATATGACAGCTCATCCATTCCTAGAAGACGATGGTCCATGCTCACGGCAGGAGTCCATGCCAGGAAATATGGCAGCTCGTCACTCTAGAAGACTATGGCAGCTGATCCACACCAGGGAGACTATGACAGCTCATCCACTCTAGAAAACTATGGGAGCTCATCCACTCTAGAAGACTATGGCAGCTCATCCACTCTAGAAGACTATGGCAGCTCATCCACTCTAGAAGACTATGGGAGCTGCGTCCACTCTAGAAAACTATGGGATCTCATCCACTCTAGAAGACTATGGCAGCTCATCACCAGGAGACTATGGCAGCTCATCCACTCCTGAAAACTGTGGGAGCTCATCCCACGCAGGAGACTATGGCAGCTCATCCATTCTAGAAGCTTGATGGCAGCTCGTCCATGCCAGGAGAATATGGCAGCTCGTCCACTCCTAGAAGACTATGGCAGCTCGTCCACGCCAGGAGAATATGACAGCTCATCCACTCTAGAAGATTATAGCAGCTCGTCCACTCTAGAAGACTATGGCAGCTCACCCACTCTAGAAGACTATGGCAGCTCACCCACTCTAGAAGACTATGGCAGCTCATCCACCAGGAGACTATGGCAGCTCTGTCCACTCTAGAAACTATGGGAGCTCATCCACTCTAGAAGACTATGACAGCTCATCCACTCTAGAAGACTATGGCAGCTCATCCACTCTAGAAGAAAATGCCAGCTCATCCACTCTAGAAGACTATGGCAGCTCATCCACTCTAGAAGACTATGGGAGCTCGTCCACTCTAGAAGGCAATGGCAGCTCGTCCACTCTAGATGACGGTGGCAGCTCGTCCACGCCAGGAGAATATGGCAGCTCGTCAACACTAGAAAACTATGGGAGCTCATCCACTCTAGGAGACTATGGCAGCTCATACACGCTGGAGACAATGGCAGCTCATCCACGCCAGGAGACTATGCAGGTGTCACGCCAGGAGACTATGGCAGCTAATCCACACCAGGAGACGATGGCAGCTGCGTCCACGCCAGGAGACTATGGCAGCTCGTCCACTCTAGAAGACTATAGCAAAGTCATCCACGCCAGGAGACAATGACAGCTCGTCCACACCAGAGACTATGACAGCTCGCCCACGCCAGGAGAATATGGCAGCTCATCCACTCTAGAAGACTATGGCAGCATCAATCTAGAAGACTATGGCAGCTCATCCCTCTAGAAGACTATTGCAGCTCATCACTCTAGAGAAAACTATGGGAGCACATCCACTCTAGGAGACTATGGCAGCTCATCCGCAGGAGACTATGGCAGCTCATCCACGCCCAGGAGACTATGGCAGGTCATCCACACAATGAGACTATGGCAGCTCATCCACTCTAGAAAACTATGGCAGCTCATCCACGCAGGAGACTATGGCAGCTAATCCACACAATGAGGCTATGGCAGCTAATCCACACCAGGAGACTATGGCAGCTCGTCCACGCCAGGAGACTATGGCAGCTCATCCACTCTAGAAGACTATGGCAGCTCATCCACTCTAGAAGACTATGGCAGCTCATCCACTCTAGAAGACTATGGCAGATCGTCCACGCCAGGAGAATATGACAGCTCATCCATTCTAGAAGACGATGGCAGCTCGTCCATGCCAGGAAAATATGGCAGCTCGTCCACTCTAGAAGACTATGGCAGCTGATCCACGGCAGGAGAATATGACAGCTCATCCACTCTAGAAGAATATGGCAGCTCATCCACTCTAGAAAACTTTGGGAGCTCGTCCACTCTAGAAGACTATGGCAGCTCATCCACTCCTAGAGACTATGGCAGCTCATCCACACCAGGAGACTATGACAGCTCATCCACTCTAGAAAACTATGGGAGCTCATCCACTCTAGAAGACTATGGCAGCTCATCCACTCTAGAAGACTATGGCAGCTCATCCACTCTAGAAGACTATGGGAGCTCGTCCACTCTGAAAACTATGGGATCTCATCACTCCTAGAAGACTATGGCAGCTCATCCACACCAGGAGACTATGGCAGCTCATCCACTCTAGAAAACTATGGGAGCTCATCCACGCAGGAGACTATGGCAGCTCATCCATTCCTAGAGAAAGACGATGGCAGCTCGTCCATGCCAGGAGAATATGGCAGCTCGTCCACTCTAGAAGACTATGGCAGCTCATCCCTCTAGAAGACAATGCCAGCTCATCCACTCTAGAAGACTATGGCAGCTCATCACTCTAGAAAACTTTGGGAGCTCGTCCACTCTAGAAGACTATGGCAGCTCGTCCACTCTAGAAGACTATGGGAGCTCATCCACTCCAGAAGACAACGCCAGCTCATCCACGCCAGGAGACTATGGCAGCTCATCCACTCTAGAAGACTATGGGAGCTCGTCCACTCCCTAGAAGACTATGGCAGCTCGTCCACGCTAGGAGACTATGGCAGCTCGCCCACTCTAGAAGACTATGGCAGCTCATCCACTCTAGAAGACTATGGCAGCTCATCCACTCTAGAAACTATGGGAGCTCATCCACTCTAGAAAACTATGGGAGCTCGTCACTTCTAGAAGACTTTGGCAGCTCGTCCACACCAGGAGACTATGGCAGCTCATCCACACCAGGAGACTATGGCAGCTCACACAGGCCAGGAGACTATGACAGCTCGCCCACGCCAGGAGAATATGGCAGCTCATCCACTCTAGAAGACTATGGCAGGTCATCAACTCAAGAAGACTATGGCAGCTCGTCCACTCTAGAAGACTATAGCAACTCATCCACGCCAGGAGACTATGGCAGCTCGTCCACGCCAGGAGAATATGGCAGCTCGTCCACTCTAGAAGACTATAGCAACTCATCAGCGCCAGGAGACTGAGGGCAGCTAATCCACACCAGGAGACGATGGCAGCTCGTCCACGCCAGGGAGACTATGGCAGCTCGTCCACACCAGAGACTATAGCAAGTTCGTCCACGCCAGGAGACAATGACAGCTCGTCACACCAGGAGACTATGACAGCTCATCACGCCAGGAGAATATAGCAGCTCATCCCACTCGAGAAGACTATGGCAGCTCATCAATCTAGGAGACTATGGCAGCTCATCCACACCAGGAAACTATGGCAGCCTGACTAGGCAAGGAGACTATAGCAGCTCATCCACACCAGAGACTATAGCAGCTTGACTACAGGCAGCTCGTCCACGCTATAAGACTGTGCAAATCCCTTGTCCACTCTAGAGCTCATCCGGGTCAAAGTCTACACCCAGGAGACTATAGCAGCTCATCCATGCGAGGAGAATATGGCAACTCGTCCACGCCAGGAGAATATGTCAGTTCGTCCACTCTAGAAAACTATAGCTACTCATCCACGCCAGGAGACTATGGCAGCTCGTCCACGCCAGGAGACTATGGCAGCTCGTCCATGCCAGGAGACTATAGGAGCTCATCCACTCTGGAAGATTATAGCAGCTCATCCACTCTAAAAGACTTTGACAGCTCTGGCCCACGCCAGGAGAATATGGCAGCTCGCCCACTTCTAGAAAACTATAGCTACTCATCCACGCCAGGAGACTATGGCAGCTCGTCCACGCCAGGAGACTATGGCAGCTCGTCCATGCCAGGAGACTATGGCAGCTCATCCACTCTGGAAGATTATAGCAGCTCATCCACTCTAGAAGACTCTGGCAGCTCGTCCACGCCAGGAGACTATGGCAGCTCATCCACCCTAGAAGATTATAGCAGCTCGTCCACTCTAGAAGACTTTGACAGCTGCGTCCACGCCAGGAGACTATGGCAGCTCATCCACGCCAGGAGACTATAGCAGCTCATCCACACCAGGAGACTATGGCAGCTCGCCCCAGGCCAGGAGACTATAGCAGCTCGTCCATACCAGTAGACTATCGCAGCTCATCCACACCAGGAGACTATAGCAGCTCATCCACTCTAGAAGACTATGACAGCTCGTCCACACCAGGAGACAATGGCATCTTGTCCACGCCAAGGAGAATATGGCAGCTCATCCAATCTAGAAGACAATGGCAGCCTCATCCACTCTAGAAGACTATGTCAGCTCGTCCACTCTAGAAGACTATGGCAGCTTCGTCCACTCTAGAAGACTAAAGCAACTCATCCACGCCAGGTGACTTTTGGCAGCTCGTCCGACGTTAGAAGACTATAGCAGCTCATCCATGCCAGGAGATTATGTCAACTGCGTCCACGCCAGGAGAATATGGCAGCTCGTCCACTCTAGAAGACCCTAGCAACTCATCCACGCCAGGAGACTATGGCAGCTCGTCCACGCCAGAAGACTATGGCAGCTCGTCCACTCTGGAGCTCGTCCGCTCATCCACACCAGGAGACTATAGCAGCTCATCCATGCCAAGAGATTTTGGCAACTCGTCCACGCCAGGAGAATTTGGCAGCTCGTCCACTCTAGTAGATCCTAGCAACTCATCCACGCCAGGAGACTATGTCTGCTCGTCCACGCCAGGAGACTATGGCAGCTCTTCCACACCAGGAGACTATGGCAGCTCGCCCAGGCCAGGAGACTATTGCAGCTCATCCAAACCAAGAGACTATAGCAGTTTGTCCACGCCAGGAGACTATGACAGCTCATCCACACCAGGATACTATGGCAGCTCATCCACACCAGGAGACTATAGCAGATCGTCCACTCTAGAAGACTATGACAGCTCGTCAACACCAGGAGACTCATGGCAGCTCGTCCACCCCCAGGAGACTATGGCAGCCTCGCCCAGGCCAGGAGAATATGGCAGCTCATCCACTTCCTAGAAGACTATGGCAGCTCATCCACTCTCTAGAAGACTATGGCAGGTCATCAACCAAGAAGACTATGGCAGATTTTCCACTCAAGAAGACTATGCAGCACCATCCACGCCAGGAGACAAATGGCAGCTCTGTCCACGCTGTAGGGGGGCCATGGCAGCCTGGGCCCACCTCAGAAGACTATAGCAACTCATCAGCGCCAGGAGACTATGGCAGCTCTGTCCACGAAAGGTGACAATGGCAGCTCATCCACACCAGGAGACTATGGCAGCTCGTCCACCTTATATGCAGACTATAGCAGTTCGTCCACACCTGGAGACTATGACAGCTTCCTGGCCCACACCAGGAGACTATGGCAGCTCATCTACACCAGGAGACTATAGCAGTTCGTCCACACCTGGAGACTATAGCAACTCATCAGCGCCAGGAGACTATGGCAGCTCGTCCACCACAGGTGACAATGGCAGCTCATCCACACCAGGAGACTATGGCAGCTCGTCCACACCAGGAGACTATAGCAGTTCGTCCACACCAGGAGACTATCATGCAGCTCGTCCACTCGAAGACTATGACAGCTCGTCCACACCAGGAGACTATGGCAGCTCATCCACACCCAGGAGACTGGCAGCTCGCCCAGGCCAGGAGACTATAGCAGCTCTTCCACACCAGGAGACTATGGCAGCTCGTCCACACCAGGAGACTATAGCAGTTCGTCACACCTGGAGACTATGACAGCTCGTCCACACCAGAGACTATGGCAGCTCATCCACACCAGGAGACTATGGCAGTTACGTCCACACCTGGAGACTATGACAGCTCTCCGTCCATACCGGGGAGACTGTGCAGCTCATCCACACCAGGAGACTATGGCTTCTCGTCCCTCTAGAAGGCCATGACAGCTTGTCCACACCAGGAGACTATGGCATCTTGTCCACGCCAGGAAAATATGGCAGCTCATCCACTCCTAGAAGACTATGGCAGCTTGTCCACTCTAGAAGACTATGGCAGCTCATCCACTCTAGAAGACTGCAAACTCATCCCAGCCAGGTGACTATGGCATCGTCCGCTAGAAGACTGTGGCAGCTGCGTCCCTCTAGGAGCTTTCCGTCCGTCTCTGCATCCCTAGGAGACTATAGCAGCTCATCCATGCCAGAGATTTTGGCAACTCATCCACGCCAGGAGAATATGGCAGCTCGTCACTCACGAAGACCCAGCAACTCATCCACGCCAGTGGAGTCTATGGCAGCTCGTCTTACTTCATGAGACTATGGCAATCATCCACTTGTGGTAGGAAGATTATATCAGCTCATCCACTCTAGAAGACCTGGATATTCACCCACGCCAGGAGACTTTGCAGTTCATCCACTCTAGAAGACTATAGCAACTCATCCACGCCAGGTGACTCATAGCATTCCGTCCACGCCAGAGACTTTGGCAGCTCATCCACTCTAGAAGACTATAGCAACTCATCCGTCATGACTATGGCATCTCGTCCACGCTAGAAGACTGTGGCAGCTGGTCCACTCTAGAGCCTCGTCCGCTCGTCCACACCAGGAGACTATAAGCAGCTCATCCATGCCAAGAGATTTTGGCAACTCGTCCCACGCCAGGAGAATATGGCAGCTCGTCCACTCTAGAAGACCCTAGCAACTCATCCACGCCAGGAGTCTATGGCAGCTCGGTCCACGCCATGAGACTATGGCAACTCATCCACTCTAGAAGATTATATCAGCTCATCCACTCTAGAAGACTTTGACAGCTCGTCCACGCCAGGAGACTTTGGCAGCTCATCCACTCTCAAAGATTATAGCAGCTCATCCACTCTAGAAGACTTTGACAGCTCGTCCACACCAGGAGACTATGGCAGCTCATCCACACCAGGAGACTTTGGCAGCTCATCCACTCTCGAAGATTATAGCAGCTCATCCACTCTAGAAGACTATTGCAGCTCGTCCACATCAGGAGACTATAGCAGCTCATCCACACCAGGATACTATGGCAGCTCATCCACACCAGGAGAATATGGCAGCTCATCCACTCTAGAAGACTATGGCAGCTCGTCCACACCAGGAGACAATGGCATCTTGTCCACGCCAGGAGAATATGGCAGCTCATCCAATCTAGAAGACAATGGCAGCTCATCCACTCCTAGAAGACTATGTCAGCTCGTCCACTCTAGAAGACTATGGCAGCTCGTCCACTCTAGAAGACTAAAGCAACTCATCCACGCCAGGTGACTTTGGCAGCTCGTCCACGTTAGAAGACTATAGCAGCTCATCCATGCCAGGAGATTATGTCAACTCGTCCACGCCAAGGAGAATATGGCAGCTCGTCCACTCTAGAAGACCCTAGCAACTCATCCACGCCAGGAGACTATGGCAGCTCGTCCACGCCAGAAGACTATGGCAGCTCGTCCACTCTGGAGCTCGTCCGCTCATCCACACCCAGGAGACTATAGCAGCTCATCCATGCCAAGAGATTTTGGTAACTCGCCCATCGCCAGGAGAATTTTGGCAGCTCGTCCACTCTAGGAGATCCTAGCAACTCCATCCACGCCAGGAGACTATGGCAGGTCGTCCACGCCAGGAGACTATGGCAGCTCTTCCCACACCAGGAGACTATGGCAGCTAGGAGACATCCACGCCAGGAGAATATGACAGGAGCTCATCCACTCTGGCAGAAGACAATGGCAGCTCGTCCAACGCCAGGAGAATATGGCAGCTCGTCCACTCTCGCCCAGGCCAGGAGACTATGGCAGTGATCCACGCCAGGAGACAATGACAGCTCGTCCACCCAGGAGACTATGACAGCTCGCCCACTCTAGAAGACTCCATGAGACTATTGCAGCTCATCCACTCCAGGAGACTATGGCAGCTCATCCACTCTAGAAGACCATGACAGCTTGTTCAATACCAGGAGCTCATCCACTCTAGAAAACTATGGCAGCTCATCCAATCTAGAAGACTATGAGCAGCTCATCCACACCAGGAGACTATGGCAGCTCATCCACTCTAGAAGACTATGGCAGCTCATCCACTCTAGAAGACTATAGCAACTCATCCACACCAGGTGACTATGGCAGCTCGGGTCCGCCAGAAGACTGTGGCAGCTCATCCAGAGCCTGTCCATTGCCCACACCAGGAGATTATAGCAGCTCGTCCATGCCTCCCTGAGGAGACCATGGCAGCTCACATCCACTCTAGAAGACTATGGCAGCTCATCCACACCAGGAGACTATGGCAGCTTTCAGTCATGCCAGGAGACTATGGCAGCTCATCCACTCTAGAAGATTATGGCAGCTCATCCACTCTAGAAAACTATGACAGCTCGTCCACTCTAGAAGACTATGGCAGCTCATCCACTCTAGAAGACTTGGCAACTCATCCACCCAGAAGACTATAGGGCTCGTCCACTCTAGAAGACAATGGCAGCTCGTCCACTCTAGAAGACTATGGCAGCTGCGTCCACGCCAGGAGACTATGACAGCTCGCCCACTCTAGAAGACTATGGCAGCTCATCCACTCTAGGAAGACTCGCTCCGCTCATCCACTCCAGAAGACTATTACAGCTCATCCATGCCTCCCGTCCACGAAAACTAGGAGCTCATCCACTCTAGGAAGACTTTAGCAGCTCAACCACTCTAGGAGTCTATGGCAGCTCATCCACTCCAGAAGACTATGGCAGCTCATCCACTCTAGAAGACTATAGCAACTCATCCCGCCAGGAGACTACGACAGCTTCGTCCATGCCAGGAGACTATAAAAGCTCATCCACTCTACAGAGATTATAGTGGCTCGTCCACTCTAGAAGACTTTGGCAGCTCATCCAGCACCAGGAGACTATGGCAGCTCATCCACACCAGAGACTTATGGCAGCTCATCCACTCTCGAAGAAAGCACAATGGGAACACCAGGAGACATAGCAGCTCATCCACACCAGGATACTATGGCAGCTCATCACACCAGTGAGACAATGCCAGCTCATCCACTCCTAGGAAGACATGGCAGCTCATCCACTCTAGAAGACGATGGCAGCTCGTCACTCTAGAAGACTATGGCAGCTCGTCCACTCAGGAGACTATGGCAGCTCATCCACTCCAGGAAGACAATGCCAGCTCATCCACTCTAGAAGACTATAGCAGCTCATCCACTCTAGAAGACTATGGGAGCTCGTCCACTCCAGAAGACTAGGCAGCTCGTCCACACCAGGGAGATATGACAGCTCGCCCAGGCCAGGAGACTATGGCAACTCATCCACACCAGGAGACTATGTGGCTCATCCACTCTAGGAAGACTATTACAGCTCATCCACTCTAGAAAACTATGGGAGCTCGTCACTTCTAGAAGACATGGCAGCTCGTCCACACCAGGAGACTATGGCAGCTCATCCACACCAGGAGACTATGGCAGCTCACACACCAGGAGACTATGACAGCTCGCCACACCAGAGACTATGGCAGCTCATCCACTCTAGAAGACTATGGCAGGTCATCAACTCAGAAGACTATGGCAGCTCGTCCACTCTAGAAGACTATAGCAGCTCATCCACGCCAGGAGACTATCAACATTGTTCATTATTGTCGCCAAGATATAAATCAAGACGTTGATTCAAACTCTAATGGTTGTGTCCACTCTAGAAGACTTTATTTAGCAACTCATCATGACAGCCAGGGAGACTGAGGGCAGAACTTGCAACCTTCCAATTACTAGTCCAATGCTCTAACCACTAGGCTACCTTGCCTACCCTTTGTAACAAGCAAAGTGGTTTACATTATTTGTCCCAATAATACAAGACAAATGGAATGATCTAGAAACTAAATTGCAGTAGAACAATGCAGAGGGACATTATTTGAATGCTCTCTGTCTCTCTCCGGTTATTCATCACTTCCAAACAAGGCTACCTGTGGAGAGCAGAGCAGACAGAGGATCTGCATCCCAAATGGAACTCTCTTGCCCTACATAGTGCAGTACTTTTGACCATGGGCCAGAGTCAAAAGTAGTGCACTATAAAGGAATAGGGTGCCATGTGGGACACAGCCAGAGACTGTCTCTCCCTGGAGACACACACCAAGCTCCTGTATATTATGTTTTGCGCATGCTTTAAATTTTTTCTACAGCAACCTAAGTTACTCAAACAGTTACTCAGTCCAAGACCCACTGATACCTAGTGGCAGGATACTCTAAACACAACTGTTGCTATGATACTAGTTTGGTCGCTCTGTCCTTTCTTTGATTGTCTGTAGAAAGAGAGAATGTGCAAAGAAAATGAAACAGAGGTGTCACGTGGCATTCCTGAAGATGTTCTACTTTCTTTCTGTTTGTGAGTCTCTGTCTCTCTTTCTCTTCCTCCCAGTCACTTCTTTCTTTCTTTTTTTCTATCGGGCAGACAGGTAAATTATCCTGACTCTGTCTCCTACTCATAGCTTACACAACGTGCAGTTCAGTGAAGATTTGGAATTGGAGCAAAGTACACAGACAATGAGCAACACTATTCTCCAATAAAATGTGCTCTGCATGCAGAAGTTCAGAAGCAGAGGTTGTTCTTCAGACCTGGGTTCAGGGAAGCACCCAGACTTTGCCAGGAGGAGTGAAAGATGTTTTTCCGCAAACAGCACCTAACCCCTCTGTCTGTCCTTATGGGGTCAATATGTATCAGTCAGACAGAAAAGTAGAGATTTGTATGTATGTGATGTCATTTATTTACCATAACCATAGCTCCTACAGATATACAGTGCATTCTGAAAGTATTTAGACCCTTCCCTTTTTCCACATTTTGTTCACGTTACAACCTTTTTTCTAAAATGGATTAAATAAAACATGTTCCTCATCAATCTACACACAATACCCCATAATGACAAAGCGAAACAGGTTTTTTAGAAATGTTAGCAAATGTATTTAAAATAAAAAACAGATACCTTATTTACATAAGTATTTAGACCCTTTGCTGTGAGACGGAAAACTGAGCTTGTTTCTACAACTTGATTGGAGTTCACCTGTGTAAATTCAATTGATTGGACATGATTTGGAAAGGCACACACCTGTCTTTATAAGGTCCCATAGTTGGCAGTGCTTGTCAGAGCAAAAACAAAAGCCATGAGGTCAAAGGAATTGTCTTAATAACTTCCGCTCACTGAGATGGTCAGCCTGGGCTTCGCTGCCTCCTAGGAAACTATGCAGTTTTTTGTTTTTTACCGGTACATTTTCGCATTAGTACCTTCAGCCATCTTCTAGGTTTCATTACATGCCGAGAAGAACCTACTGTATATAAGATCAGTCAACTCACCATCAGTACAACCAAGAATATGTTTTCGGCGACGCGGATCCTGTGTTCTGCCTTACAAATAGGACAACGGAATGACGATGTAATAGTCTCAAAACGACTGGAAAGCAGGGAACGTAGCGGTCTTCCACTGACTGATGGAGACGGGCACATCGTGCCCCACTTCCTAGCATTCTTCTTGCCAATGTCCAGTCTCTTGACAACAAGGTTGATGAAATCGAGCAAGGGTAGCAGCATTCCGAGGACATCAGAGACTGTCGCGTTCTGTGCTTCACCGGAAACATAGCTCACTGGAGAGACGCTATCCGGCGGTGCCTTAACGAGGTTTCTCCACCCTTATCGCGCCCGACAAAAACAAACACCTTTCTGGTAAGAGAAAGAGGGGTGAAGGTGTGCCTTATGGCTAACGAGGCATGGTGCGATGAAAGAAACATACAGGAACTCAAATCCTTCTGTTCACCTGATTTAGAATTCCTCACAATCAAATGTAGACCGCATTACCTACCAAGAGAATTTTCTTCGATTATAATCACAGCCGTATATATCCCCCCAAGCAGACACATCGATGGCTCTGAACGAACTTTATTTAACTCTTTGCAAACTGGAAACCATTTATCCGGAGGCTGCATTCATCGTTGTTGGGGATTTTAACAAGGCTAATCTGAAAACAAGACTCCCTAAATTTTATCAGCATATCGATTGCGCAACCAGGGGCGGAAAAACCTTGGATCACTGTTACTCTAACTTCCGCGACGCATATAAGGCCCTGCCCCCGCCCCCTTTCGGAAAAGCTGACCACAACTCCATTTTGCTGATACCTGCCTACAGACAAAAGCTAAAAAGAAGCTCCCACGCTGAGGTCTGTCCAACGCTGGTCCGACTAAGCTGACTCCACACTCCAAGACTGCTTCCATCACGTGGACTGGGACATGCTTCAGATTGGCGTCAGATAACAACATTGACGAATACGCTGATTCGGTGTGCGAGTTCATTAGAACGTGCGTTGAAGATGTCGTTCCCATAGCAACGATTAAAACATTCCCTAACCAGAAACCTTGGATTGATGGCAGCATTCGCGTGAAACTGAAAGCGCGAACCACTGCTTTCAATCAGGGCAAGGTGTCTGGTAACATGACTGAATACAAACAATGCAGCTATTCCCTCCGTAAGGCTATCAAACAAGCTAAGCGTCAGTACAGAGACAAAGTAGAATCCCAATTCAACGGCTCAGACACAAGAGGCATGTGGCAGGGTCTACAGTCAATCACGGACTACAGGAAGAAATCCAGCCCAGTCACGGACCAGGATGTCTTGCTCCCAGGCAGACTAAATAACTTTTTGCCCGCTTTGAGGACAATACAGTGCCACTGACACTGCCTGCAACGGAAAAATGCGGTCTCTCCTTCACTGCAGCCGAGGTGAGTAAAACATTTAAACGTGTTAACCCTCGCAAGGCTGCAGGCCCAGACGGCATCCCCAGCCGCGCCCTCAGAGCATGCGCAGACCAGCTGGCTGGTGTGTTTACGGACATATTCAATCAATCCCTATACCAGTCTGCTGTTCCCACATGCTTCAAGAGGGCCACCATTGTTCCTGTTCCCAAGAAAGCTAAGGTAACTGAGCTAAACGACTACCGCCCCGTAGCACTCACTTCCGTCATCATGAAGTGCTTTGAGAGACTAGTCAAGGACCATATCACCTCCACCCTACCTGACTCCCTAGACCCACTCCAATTTGCTTACCGCTCAAATAGGTCCACAGACGATGCAATCTCAACCACACTGCACACTGCCCTAACCCATCTGGACAAGAGGAATACCTATGTGAGAATGCTGTTCATCGACTACAGCTCGGCATTCAACACCATAGTACCCTCCAAGCTCGTCATCAAGCTCGAGACCCTGGGTCTCGACCCCGCTCTGTGCAACTGGGTACTGGACTTCCTGACGGGCCGCCCCAGGTGGTGAGGGTAGGTAACAACATCTCCTCCCCGCTGATCCTCAACACTGGGGCCCCACAAGGGTGCGTTCTGAGCCCTCTCCTGTACTCCCTGTTCACCCACGACTGCGTGGCCACGCACGCCTCCAACTCAATCATCAAGTTTGCGGACGACACAACAGTGGTAGGCTTGATTACCAACAACGACGAGACGGCCTACAGGGAGGAGGTGAGGGCCCTCGGAGTGTGGTGTCAGGAAAATAACCTCACACTCAACGTCAACAAAACTAAGGAGATGATTGTGGACTTCAGGAAACAGCAGAGGGAACACCCCTATCCACATCGATGGAACAGTAGTGGAGAGAGTAGCAAGTTTTAAGTTCCTCGGCATACACATCACAGACAAACTGAATTGGTCCACTCACACAGACAGCATCGTGAAGAAGGCGCAGCAGCGCCTCTTCAACCTCAGGAGGCTGAAGAAATTCGGCTTGTCACCAAAAGCACTCACAAACTTCTACAGAGGCACAATCGAGAGCATCCTGGCGGGCTGTATCACCGCCTGGTACGGCAACTGCTCCGCCCTCAACCGTAAGGCTCTCCAGAGGGTAGTGAGGTCTGCACAACGCATCATCGGGGCAAACTACCTGCCCTCCAGGACACCTACACCACCCGATGTTACAGGAAGGCCATAAAGATCATCAAGGACATCTACCACCCGAGCCACTGCCTGTTCACCCCGCTATCATCCAGAAGGCGAGGTCAGTACAGGTGCATCAAAGCTGGGACCGAGAGACTGAAAAACAGCTTCTATCTCAAGGCCATCAGACTGTTAAACAGCCACCACTAACATTGAGTGGCTGCTGCCTACACACTGACACTGACTCAACTCCAGCCACTTTAATAATGGGAATTGATGGGAAATGTTGTAAATATATCACTAGCCACTTTAAACAATGCTACCTTATATAATGTTACTTACCCTACATTATTCATCTCATATGCATACCTATATACTGTACTCTATATCATCGACTGCATCCTTATGTAATACATGTATCACTAGCCACTTTAACTATGCCACTTTGTTTACATACTCATCTCACATGTATATACTGTACTCGATACCATCTACTGTATCTTGCCTATGCTGCTCTGTACCATCACTCATTCATATATCCTTATGTACATATTCTTTATCCCCTTACACTGTGTATAAGACAGTAGATTAGGAATTGTTAGTTAGATTACTTGTTGGTTATTACTGCATTGTCGGAACTAGAAGCACAAGCATTTCGCTACACTCGCATTAACATCTGCTAACCATGTGTATGTGACAAATAAAATTTGATTTGATTTGATTTAAGT
>NW_027013767.1:0-15257 GCF_036934945.1 Oncorhynchus masou masou | reverse complement strand
GCTGTAACCTACAGTATGATTGACAGCACCAGACCATACCTACTAAACAACGATTTCCCTCTTGCTCCCTGTCTCTTTCCAGAACCACCCGCTGTACATAAGAGAATCACAGTGCAGTAGAGAAGAATGCATTCAGTCAAGGAGAGATAACAGAGGAGGAAGATAACGAGGTTAATAAAATATAAATCAGTACATCTTCCATTTTGTTCTTCTTTATTGGACGTTGTAAGGACTGGTCTTCTGTCAAAGGGGCCCCTCCTGATGTTATTTCATGTGTGTGGGGGAGTACCTCCTTCTGGAAATGCCCCCCGTGAGGTCAGACCACAGTCTACAGTTTGTTCCTCTCATGAAGGACTGGTCTTTGATTTAGGAAACTGCTTAAAATTGTCAACAGAAAGTATTTTTGGGGGAGGGACAGAAAACAGTAATTCGCCAGGCGGTACACTTGGTAGTTCTTTATTAAGTAATACATTCCACAATGTCAACATAGAAAGGGTGTGTGGTCATCACTACAACAAAGTACTGTGTTCCAAATTGCATCCGACTATCTATATTGTGTAAAACTTTAGGCCAGGATGCATAGGCCTCTGGTCTGAAGTAGTGCACTGCATAGGGAATAGGGTGCCATTGGGAACGCAGACGGAACCATACCGATAGTTTCTTCCCCAGCTATGACACCTACAGTATACAAAGTATTTTCTGAGCACAATAAATGATCATCCCAATAGACATCATGAAGACAATTCTCCCCAAAAAGACAATATAAAAACACCCTACAAAACAACCAATGAATCATTAAAAAAAAACACATCTCTTTTCTGGCGTATTGGACTGTCAAGGAGCACAAGAGCATTGCTGAAAAATACTTTTTACAGATAAAAAGACCGTTTGGAAGAGGGCAGATTCACCTCAGCAGTGAAGAATAGGCCAACACGGTACGGTAGTCCAGTCTATGAATGGCACAGTTCTATGTCGGACTCAACGCACTTGGTTTTTAGACACTTGAGAACGATGAAGAGACACACACGTACCGTATATACAAGAGAGAGAGGCTGTATATACAGGAGAGAGAGAGAGAGCTGTATATACAGGAGAGAGAGAGAGAGAGAGGCTGTATATACAGGAGAGAGAGAGAGATGCTGTATATACAGGAGAGAGAGAGAGATGCTGTATATACAGGAGAGAGAGAGAGAGAGAGAGAGGCTGTATATACAGGAGAGAGAGAGAGAGAGAGAGAGAGGCTGTATATACAGGAGAGAGAGAGAGAGAGAGAGAGGCTGTATATACAGGAGAGAGAGAGAGAGAGAGAGAGAGAGAGAGGCTGTATATACAGGAGAGAGAGAGAGAGAGAGAGGCTGTATATACAGGAGATAAAGAGAGGCTGTATATACAGGAGAGAAAGAGAGGCTGTATATACAGGAGAGAGAGGCTGTATAGCCTGTATCCTCACAACCTGCCTGGCACCCTATTCCCTACGGACACTATTCCCCCTGGTCAGCAGTAGTGCACTATGAAGGGAATAGGGTGCCATCTGGGACACTCGGAGATGGAATGATTTACTGAGGACACGGACATCCTACCACTGGTTTGTCACAAAGCTTGGTTTCTGCACGCTCAGTTTATCATCTAGTGGTTTCCTCCTCTTATCAGAAGTAGTGCACTATGAACATGGGACACAGCCTATGAGCCCTTTCCCCATCCAAGCCACTGTGTTAGGATACGGATGAAGTAGTGCACTATGAACATGGTACACAGCCTATGAGCCCTTTCCCCATCCAAGCCACTGTGTTAGGATAAGGATGAAGTAGTGCACTATGAACATGGGACACAGGCTATGAGCCCTTTCCCCATCCAAGCCACTGTGTTAGGATAAGGATGAAGTAGTGCACTATGAACATGGGACACAGCCTATGAGCCCTTTCCCCATCCAAGCCACTGTGTTAGGATAAGGATGAAGTAGTGCACTATGAACATGGGACACAGCCTATGAGCCCTTTCCCCATCCAAGCCACTGTGTTAGGATAAGGATGATCCGGTTCCATACCTGGTACATTCTGGTGTCATCCTGTAAGCACCGTTATATTGACAATTTGGCATGAAAAAGAACGTTGTCTCTGGCTCCGCTCTCATCTCTCTCTGCCCCCCTCCGTATCGGTCCCCCTCCTCTCTCCACAACAAACATAATTTCCCCTCACAGCAGAGTGTTCCCGGTGGTACGGTCTCTTCGCCGGTATGAATACGTTTCCACCTACTCCCTGCGTGATCTTCCAGTTTTCAAAAGGCCACTTGGTGGCATGAACAATGTGTTCGTGTTTGTGCATACATACTGCCTGCTGGGTCTAGCCTACTGCCTGTTCCCTCCCCAGCTGGAGCTCTCCTCCCCAGCTGGAGCTCGGCACACTGTTTCAAGATGTTTTACAACAGTAAAGGAAAACAAGTATTATTGCCACAATTACAGGATACGCGTCACATGCCTTCCTGCTTGGCTCCAGGGTGCTGATTCTATTGGCTGTAAGGCACAGGGCGGGTCCAGGGTGCTGATTCTATTGGCTGTAAGGCACAGGGCGGGTCCAGGGTGCTGATTCTATTGGCTGTAAGGCACAGGCAGGGTGCTGATTCTATTGGCTGTAAGGCACAGGGTCCAGGGTGCTGATTCTATTGGCTGTAAGGCACAGGGCGGGTCCAGGGTGCTGATTCTATTGGCTGTAAGGCACAGGGCGGGTCCAGGGTGCTGATTCTATTGGCTGTAAGGCACAGGGCGGGTCCAGGGTGCTGATTCTATTGGCTTTAAGGCACAGGGCGGGTCCAGGGTGCGTGTCTTGTTAGATGGCTGGATCCCAGGTGATCCACCCATGGGAGAGTGGCATACCGGTCCTATTGGTCCCAGCTCTCTGTACAGTCGCCATGGGAATGAGAGCAGGTCTGACCTCATGGAGTCACAGCTCTGTGAGAGAGGAGGTGTGGAGGACAAATTACCTCTGTTCCTGATACACGGACTACTTCTTCACTGTGTCAGGAATGTTGATTACATAATGTACATCACACATGTAGTCTTTATTCATTCATGTTGATTAATGCGTTATAGTATGCCGTGAAACACTGTATAAAAAACCTGCTATGTCCCAATGTTCACATTAGCATACCCTTTAATATCAGGTAATCCTAGTGTGGACACAGCTGGTGTTAGATGATGCATTTTAACACTGGGACACAGATGGTAAAACAGCGCTATGTCCAGGTGTGATGTTGGACACTGGGACACAGCTGGTTTCAGAACGCATGGCCAGGTAGGGTCCTAGTGTGGACACTGGGACACAGATGGTGTTCAGAACGCATGGCCAGGTAGGATCCTAGTGTGGACACTGGGACACAGCTGGTGATCAGAACACATGGCCAGGTTAAATGATCCTAGTGTGGACACTGGGACACAGCTGGTGTTCAGAACGCATGGCCAGGTTAAATTATCCTAGTGTGGACACTGGGACACAGCTGGTGATCAGAACGCATGGCCAGGTTAAATTATCCTAGTGTGGACACTGGGACACAGCTGGTGTTTTGGCATCCTTATTACCCCTGAGGTTGTCATCTCTGAAATACTTACAGACAAACATGCGGATGCACATTCCACACATGGCACAGACGTTGGCAATCTGAAGAGCGCGCCCACACTCTCCACTCATCACGCAGTTCCTGGTCTTCAGACAGCACGTCTTACAGCCGCTGTCCCCCCCGTGCTTAGTGTCCCCCTCTCCTTCCCCCTCAGACCCGCTGAAGCAGCAGCCCATGTCTGGCTGGCTGTCGGGTGACTGCTGAAAGAGAGGAGGGAAAGTTTACATAAATGTGTTAATATCAAATCAATATAGTGATATGCCAATGTTTTCAGCTGTCTGGTCACTGCCGAGAGAGCGAAGGGGGGGGGGGGGAGGGGGGGATCAGGGGGAGGGGGGGGGGGGGGGACAGGGGCTCTACCTGAAGACATGGACTAAACCACACCAGAGACACACCCACATACTCAGCACCACAATCAACAGAGTGAGAGAGATCGAGAGAGACAGAGAGAGAGGGTGAGAGAGAGAGACAGAGAGACATGGACTAAACCACATTAGTGACCACAGAGGAACCCTCTACCTGAAGACATGGACTAAACCACATCTAGTGACATCACGGAGGAACCCTCTACCTGAAGACATGGACTAAACCACACCAGAGACACACCCACATACTCAGCACCACAATCAACAGAGTTCCCCTCCGTGGAATTGAACCCTATACAGGCACAGTATGATGGAGTCATTTACCATGGTAGATATAAGTGAATTGTAATGTGATTACCAGTTCTGATTTGCTGCTAGATCTAGCTACACAGTCATCCTTTCATCAAATACCTGTTTACATCTAAAACGAGGGCACCGTTTTTGGAATTAGGAACTGAAGCCACCAGAGAACTTTCTAATTTAAATAAATGGGGTAAACATCCCGATTGGTTGCCTGTGCGGTTTAAACATCCCGATTGGCTGCCTGTGCAGTTTAAACATCCCGATTGGCTGCCTGTGCAGTTTAAACATCCCGATTGGCTGCCTGTGCTGTTTAAACATCCCGATTGGCTGCCTGTGCAGTTTAAACATCCCGATTGGCTGCCTGTGCAGTTTAAACATCCCGATTGGCTGCATGTGCTTTAAACATCCCGATTGGCTGCATGTGCAGTTTAAACATCCCGATTGGCTGCCTTTAAACATCCCGATTGCTGCATGTTTAAACATCCCGATTGGCTGCCTGTGTGGTTTAACACCACAGCTGTTAAGTACATTTTACCACATATTCTGTTGCCTTGAACGTAGGTGGGGAGATAATTTGGTAGAAGAAGAAGGAAGCGTTGCTAAGGATACAACAGATATTTGTAGAGGGAAGGTGCCCTTCAGTAAAAGGGTTAAATAGCCAAAAACAATGAGGACCAAAGCACTTCATAGAATGAAAAATACTCTGTTATGAACAATGAGTCTGTGTTGAAGACGACAGTGAAGAACTGTACAAGGCTGAGGCACAGTGAAATTGTTAATTAAAGCAAAAAAAAAAAAAAAAAAAACAAGAGAATTGTATAGTATTGATATTCCAACGTTACCTTTCACCACTTCAACAGGGTCGACTCCCACTCCTATATCAAAAAATATCCTTTATATCAAAAAAATAAATAAAACACTTCTAACTTTCTCTTAAAGTAAACTACAATTGATTGTTTTGTAAGTATTGTCTTATTCGCAGAGCAGCCGTTGGTGTGTGTGGATCCCGTCCTGAAGAGTCTCTTGACACAGTGACACTGAGGCAACACCTCTCAGAGGTAGATGCCAGACAGGATGGGTGTGTATTCAGGTTTCTCTTCTTTGTCCCAGCCAAACGCACCGCCCAATAACACATACCAGTTTCATTCTGGCGGGGGAGGGAAGGATAGTTCATCATTATGGCTGGAATCAAACCATATGTTTAACACTGTTCCATTTGTACCACTACAGCCTTTACTTTGAGCCCATCCTCCTTCATTTAAAATGGCCACCGGTGATTCACAGCAGCAAATATTTCACATTTGACACCAAGGTGAGTGAGTGGTTTATAAGCTGCTGTCACTGAGGTTGAGGGACTGGTGGCACTGATGAACACCTGGTGGAAAAACTAGAAGGCATGCTGCTAAAGGACAGTCTAGAACAGGACAGAGCTGGTAAAGGACAGTCTAGAACAGGGCAGTCTAGAACAGGTAAGAGCTGCTAAAGGAGAGTCTAGAACAGGGCAGAGCTGCTAAAGGAGAGTCTAGAACAGGGCGGAGCTGCTAAAGGAGAGTCTAGAACAGGGCAGAGCTGCTACAGGAGAGTCTAGAACAGGGCAGAGCTGCTAAAGGAGAGTCTAGAACAGGGCAGGGCAGAACAGAACAGCAATGAGGCAGGCAAGCCTGGTCCTGGTGCACCGCAGCCACTTCATGTTTTTGGTTCAACTGACCTGGAAGACCAGGTGTGTTGAATTTAGTGAATCACTGAACTGATTAATGAGCTCAGTTGGAGTACCTGGCACTACCTGTGGCACTCCAGGAACAGGGTTGTCTTCCCCTGGTATAGCAGGTTGGCTCCCAAGTGGTGCAGCGGTCTAAGGCACGGCATCTCAGTGCTAGAGGCATCAGTACAGATCCTGGTTCAATTCCAGGCTGTATCACAACCGGCCGTGATTGGGAGTTCCATAGGGCAACGCACAATTGGCCCAGCGTCATCCAGGTTAGGGTTTGGCCGGGGTAGACAGTCATTGTATATAACAATTTGTTCTTAACGGACTTGACTAGTTAAATAAGTAACAATTGTATGGGCTACCACAGTTGTGTGTCAACAAGGACAGAGGATGAGCTGGAGTACAGTTTAAAGGGGTGGGTAATAAATCAATGGCTCATCAGCGTTACTAGCGGTTCCAGCTTGCAGATAGCCGTTCAGATGATGCTACCAACCTTTACTTAGCGATACTTCCTCAATTCCCAATTTGGAAAGCCACAGCTGTCTTCTAAACTGCCATGGCAAGTAGCAGGTGGAATGTTGACACGTATAAATATATATCTTCAGGTGAGTGTATTTAAGGCCAGTCTGCACCACTTATTGCCTTCAGGTGAGTTTATTTAAGGCCAGTCTGCTCCACTGATTGCCTTCAGGTGAGTTTATTTAAGGCCAGTCTGCTCCACTGATTGCCTTCAGGTGAGTGTATTTAAGGCCAGTCTGCACCACTGATTGCCTTCAGGTGAGTGTATTTAAGGCCAGTCTGCACCACTGATTGCCTTCAGGTGAGTGTATTTAAGGCCAGTCTGCACCACTTATTGCCTTCAGGTGAGTGTATTTAAGGCCAGTCTGCACCACTTATTGCCTTCAGGTGAGTTTATTTAAGGCCAGTCTGCACCACTGATTGCCTTCAGGTGAGTGTATTTAAGGCCAGTCTGCACCACTGATTGCCTTCAGGTGAGTGTATTTAAGGTCAGGCTCCACCCCTGGGGGAGAAACAGGATTGGGTTGAGCAAAATATGTCACTGGAGTGGGTGGAATTTCCTACACCAGGGCTACATCCCAAATTACATCCTATTCCCTACCATGGCTGTGTTTACACAGGCAGCCCGATTCTGATCCTTTTTTTTAGTAATTGGTCTGAGCGCTGGAAAAAGATCTGATTTAAAAAGATCTGATGTGATTGGTCAAAAGACCAATTAGTTGAAACAAATATTAGAATTGGGTTGCCTGTCTAAACGTTGCCAAAGTAGACTAGCGGAAAAGGGTGCCATTTGGGACAAAAGGTGAGGAGGCTTAATGTCAGAGATGGAAACCTGGGGTCTATTCAGGACAGTGCAACGGTCTAGCACTTTCAGATAGAAATGTGTTGTGTAGAACGATAGGAGTTTTATCATGTAGAATAGGGAATCGTGTCAGCTGGCTCTATAGCTACATTTCTGCGACATTCAGAATGTTTCACTGCTCGGAATACACTCCTGATGCCTCTTAGAGAAGTGTCATTGTCTTGTCTAGCTAGCTGGCTGAGCCACAGTACAACGTGCTGGCCGCACAACTCATTGGGCCATCTGTGACTGGCCTCTGTTGATAAATGAATACAAGGAAGAGACAAGGTTTTAGTCATTATTGTCAGTGTGTCTTGGGGATCACAGGGCTTAGAGGAGGGATCTGGGCCAGATAGGCCTGCTGTTACTCTATCATATTACTGGAATGCAGTGGCGTCCGGGGACGGACTGGGACGAGGCATCTGGCATTTCCGGGCATTTCTAACATACCAGCCCATTTGTTTTCCTTAAGGCCCACATTGTTGGCCTAATAATGAATGTTCTGCATCAAACACGATTTCGACAGGCTTGCTGGGCTTAAGATGGACCAGCCCATCTGGCATTTGCCGGAGCTGCCCTATGGTAGTCAGTCTCTTAGTGACATATATGGTATCTTATCAGTGGAATGCAGTTGGATGTAAACAATGGAGGAATCTGGAGGGAAGCCACAGCATCACAAAGGCTTGGCCATGCAGATTGTGTAGGGGTCAACCCAGATTAGAGGACATGAAACAGAACTCAAACTCTCTTAGACGTGGAGTTATTATTTAGTTAGTTACATACTACTCAGACCTGGGTTCTAATACTATTTAAAATCTTTCAAATCTTTGAGCATTTTTCTTCCGTGTGGCGAGATTGGTGGGGTTTGTAATTTGGAGACTGTTCTATTGGTTAATTAAGCCAGACAGGCTTGATTAGGCACAGATGAAGTATTTGAAATGATTTTGAATAGTAGTTGAACCCAGGTCTGACGCGGCACAACTATCCCAAAACACACGATAGACTGCTTCATTCATTCAGCAGTCATTTCATATCATTCCAATTAACGGGGCAAAAAAGCTGTACTTTGCACTATGAGCATTTTCTCAATGATAAGTGGCAATTAAAAAAGACAATCTTGTCATATATAAACATGTACACTGTGAAAAGTTTTATAACACCTACTTGTTCAAGGGTTTCGCTTTATTTTTGACCCTTTTCTACATTGTAGAATATTAGTGAAGATATAAAAACTATGAAATAACACATATGGAATCATGTAGTAACCAAAAAAGTGTTAAACACTAATATTTTATATTTGAGATTCTTCAAATAGCCACCCTTTGCCTTGATGACAGCTTTGCACACTCTTGGCATTCTCTCAATCAGCTTCATGAGGTAGTCACCTGGAATGCATGTCACCTCAGATATGTATATCATTAGTATATTTGGATAGAAAACACTTTGAAGTTTCTAAAACGGTTTGAATTATGTCTGTGAGTATAACAGAACTCATATGCAGGCGAAAACCTGAGAAGAAATCCAACCAGGAAGTGGGAAATCTGAGGATTGTAGTTTTTCAATTAATTCACTATTGAAGATACAGTGGGATATTGGTCATGTTGCCCTTCCTAAGGCTTCCACTAGATGTCCACAGTCTTTAGAACCTTGTTTGATGCTTCTACTGTGAGGTGGGGGCGAATGAGAGGAGAATGGGTCGGAGGTCTGGCAGAGTGCCACGAGCTCAGTCTCGCGCAGTCACGTGAGAGTTAGCTCTGTTCCATTGCATTTCTACAGACAAAGGAATTCTCCGGTTGGAACATTATTGAAGATGTATGTTAAAAACATCCTAAAGATTGATTCTTTACTTCGTTTTTACATGTTTCTACGGACTGTAATGGAACTTTTTGACTTTTCGTCTTCTCGTGCATCATGAATTTGGACTACTGGGCTGAATGCGCGAACAAAAAGGAGGTATTTGGACATAAATGATTAACTTTATCGAACAAATCAAACATTTAGTGTGGAACTGGGATTCCTGGGAGTGCATTCTGATGAAGATCATCAAAGGTAAGTGAATATTTATAATGCTATTTCTGACTTTTGTTGACTACACAACATGGCGGATATCTGTTTTGTCTTGTTTTGGTCTCTGAGCGCTGTACTCATATTATTGCATAGTGTGCTTTTTCTGTAAAGCTTTTTTAAAAATCTGACACAGTGGTTGCATTAAGGAGAAGTTTATGTAAAGTTCCATGTATAACACTTGTATTTTCATAAACATGTATGATGAGTATTTCTGTAATTGATGTGGATCTCTGCAAAATCACCGGATGTTTTTGGAACTACTGAACATAACGCGCCAATGTAAACTGAGATTTCTTTATAAAAATATGAACTTTATCGAACAAAATATACATGTATTGTGTAACATGAAGTCCTGTGAGTGTTATCTTATGAAAATCATCAAAGGTTAGTGATTAATTCTATCTCTATTTCTGCTTTTTGTGACTCCTCTCTTTGGCTGGAAAAATGGCTGTGTTTTTCTGTGACTTGGCTCTGACCGAACATAATCGTTTGTGGTGCTTTCGCGGTAAAGCCTATTGGAAATCGGACACTGTGGTGGGATTAACAAAAAGTGTGTCTTTAAAATTGTGTAAAATACTTGTATATTTGAGGAATTTTAATTCTGAGATTTCTGTTGTTTGAATTTGGCGCCCTGCACTTTCACTGGCTGTTGTCATATCGATCCCGTTAACGGGATCTCAGTTAACAGGTGTGCCTTCTTAAAAGTTAATTTGTGGAATTTCTTTCCTTCTTAATGCGTTTGAGCGAATCCGTTGTGTTGCGACAAGGTAGGGGGGGTATACAGAAGATGGCTCTATTTGGTAAAAGACCAAGTCCATATTATGACAAGAACAGCTCAAATAAGCAAAGAGAAATGGCAGTCCATAATTACTTTAAGACGGGAAGGTCAGTCAATACGGAAAATGTCAACCTTAAAGTTTCTTAAAGTGCAGTCGCAAAAACAATCAAGCGCGACGACGAAACTGGCTCTCATGAGGACCGCCACAGGAATGGAAGACCCAGATTTACCTCTGCTGCAGAGGATAAGTTCATTAGAGTTACCAGACTCAGAAATTGCAGCCCAAATAAATGCTTCACGGAGTTCAAGTAACAGACACATCTCAACATCAACTGTTTAGAGGAGACTGCATGAATCAGGCCTTCATGGTTGAATTACTGCAGGGAAAATGCTAATAAAGGACACCAATAATAAGGAGAGACTTGCTTGGGCCAAGAAACATGAGCAATAGACATTAGACCGGTGGAAATGTATCCTTTCTTCTGGAGTCCAAATTGGAGATTTTTGGTTCCAACCGCCGTGTCTTGGTAGACGTGTTGTGGGTGAACGTATGATCTCCGCATGTGTAATTCCCACTGTAAAGCATGGGGGAGGAGGTGTTATGGTGAGGGGGTGCTTTGCTGGTGACACTGTCTGTGATTAATTTAGAATTCAAGGCACATTTAACCAGCATGGCTACCACAACATTCTGCAGCGAGACGCCATCCCATCTGGTTTGGGCTTAGTTGGACTATCATTTGTTTTTCAACAGGACAAAGACCCAACACGCCCAAGATGGAGAGTGATGGAGTGCTGCATCAGATGACACTACCCTCGACAATCCCCCGACCTCAACCAAATTGAGATGGTTTGGGATGAGTCGGACAGCAGAGTGAAGGAAAAGCAGTCAAAAAGTGCTCAGCGAGACCATTCCAGGTGAAGCTGGTTGAGAGAATGCCAAGAGTGTGCAAAGCTGTCATTAAGGCAAAGGGTGGCTATTTGAAGAATCTCAAATATAAATAATATTTTGATTTGTTTAACACTTGTTTGGTTACTACATGATTCCATATGTGTTATTCCATAGTTAGACGTCTTCACTAACATTCCACAATGTAGAAAATATTTAAAAATAAAAGCCCTTGAATGAGTAGGTGTTCTAAAACTTTTGACTGGTAGTGTATATTATCTTGAACAATGCAACATTCTCAATTTCTCCAATCTGCATTTTATGCTACACTGGTATAACAGAGAAGGATTGATATTCATCTCTGAATTACAACAACATGTAAATAAATACTGTAGAATATAAATGCATGCAAAAAGATCATCAGCGCTATTACAGATGTTCAGTAGAGCTGTACATTATTCTGGTCCTGGTTCTAGTCTCTATAGTAGTGAATCTGTTAGTAGAGCTGTTCATTATTCTGGTCCTGGTTCTATTCTCTATAGTAGTGAATCTGTTAGTAGAGCTGTTCATTATTCTGGTCCTGGTTATAGTCTCTATAGAAGTGAATCTGTTAGTAGAGCTGTTCATTATTCGGGTCCTGGTTATAGTCTCTATAGTAGTGAATCTGTTAGTAGAGCTGTACATTATTCTGGTCCTGGTTATAGTCTCTATAGTAGTGAATCTGTTAGTAGAGCTGTTCATTATTCTGGTCCTGGTTATAGTCTCTATAGTAGTGAATCTGTTAGTAGAGCTGTTCATTATTCGGGTCCTGGTTATAGTCTCTATAGTAGTGAATCTGTTAGTAGAGCTGTTCATTATTCTGGTCCTGGTTATAGTCTCTATAGTAGTGAATCTGTTAGTAGAGCTGTACATTATTCTGGTCCTGGTTCTAGTCTCTATAGTAGTGAATCTGTTAGTAGAGCTGTACATTATTCTGGTCCTGGTTCTAGTCTCTATAGCAGTGAATCTGTTAGTAGAGCTGTACATTAGTCTGGTCATGGTTCTATGCATGTCTGAATCCAGCATGCCATCTACAACACAAGGACAGAAGGAACAAACAAACAAAGGAATGAACAAATGAATGACTTGTTACTCACATTCACATTGAGTCTCTGAGGTCCCAGGTTGTTGTCGGTCTGTGTTGAAGACGGCGGTGCAGTTCTGTCCGAGGCCGAGGCAGAGAGTGAAGAAGGTGTAGCTACAGTCTGCTGAGCAGCAGGTGAAGCAGCCATCCAGACACACCTGGCAGGTCAGGTCACAGCAGCGGTCAGGACAGAACTCCCAGCTGTGACACTCACACAGGCACCTCTCCCCAGACCCTGCAGCCACCTGGCAGGAATCTGCACATTGTGGACAGTGATCGCACAGCTTGGAGGAAAGCAACCCCATTGGTCAGGCTTCACACATACACATATAGAGAGAGAAATAGTCACTAACTTTAGTGGGGAAAAATAATAGTTGTGATGACAAAAATAAAAGATCCCTTCTGCTTCTGCCCAAACTCATTCAGCATAATACCCCATTGAGCTGCAGTTCCAAGACACTTGGTCAGATGACTTTCTCAACCACATCCGACTTCCTCCTCTTCTGCTGGCTGGACTATGCCTTCTTGGAAGTGAGCTTGACTGCATAACAACTTGAGTCAGGAGATCAAAGTTCTGACCTCTTCTTTGATTTATGTGTCTGCTTCTATTGATATAATAGAATTAGCTGCTCCGTGATGATAACAGCATGTCCTACTTTGAGCGAGTGGAATGTCCGTTAAGACACCCCTCCACAGAGTCAACCTAACTGATAAGAACTCCATACTGCAACGCTGACACTGTATCTATCAGAGCCCCGTGACTAACTGTGATGACACAGACTAGGAGAAAGTCATCATTGGGATTGTGTTCATTAGTCACCGAACAGAAGAAAACAGACTGAAACAGGGAGGGACAACATGGTCCAATAAAACACTATTATTATTATTTTTCTTCATTGCTAAACATTTTGACCATTTCTATTGTGTGGCATAATGAACAGGAGCCAGATCTGACTCACCTCATCTCCACCCTCAACAGCAGAAGAGAGGGCTGCTGGAGGACATTTAAAAGGCCTGACTAACCCATTGGATGAGCCATTTGGAGCCCTTGGTTTCTAAGAATGAAAACCTACGTCAAAACAACATCAGTGTTCTTCGAACAGACCCAGTCTTTGTTGATCACGAAACCCACCACTCTCTCTACACCAGTGAGGTCTCTCCTCATGTCCCGACGAGGCCAGGGGTGTGTTCAGAAGTGTGAAAGGTTACGTTGGTTCCGATATGTAACATATGAAATTGTTCGCTGTTGTACAAGACAGAGCGTCATACAGTATCTATTATACAAAATGCATTTCTATCTGAACAGACCCGTTTTGGACCGAGGCGGGGTTGGTGCAGCTGTGACCTAGAAAACACAACATGGCTTCAGGGAGAGCAAAGAGAAGAGAGGTATCTGAACTAGGTCTGTCCCTGTTACATGTTTAGGTACTGTATATAGAGTACACTTTGTGTACATACTGTGTGAACTGTCCTGTTACATGTATGGATTTACACTGTGTTCATAATGTCTGTTGCATGTGTAGATTTACACTGTGTGCATAATGTCTGTTACATGTGTAGCTTTACACTGTGTGAATGTCTGTTACATGTGTAGATTTACACTGTGTGCATAATGTCTGTTACATGTGTGGATTTACACTGTGTGCATAATGTCTGTTACATGTGTAGATTTACACTGTGTGCATAATGTCTGTTACATGTGTGGATTTACACTGTGTGCATAATGTCTGTTGCATGTGTAGCTTTACACTGTGTGCATAATGTCTGTTAGCATGTGTGCATAGATTTACACTGTGTGCATAATGTCTGTTACATGTGTAGATTTACACTGTGTGCATAATGTCTGTTACATGTGTGGATTTACACTGTGTGCATAATGTCTGTTGCATGTGTAGCTTTACACTGTGTGCATAATGTCTGTTGCATGTGTAGATTTACACTGTGTGCATAATGTCTGTTACATGTGTGGATTTACACTGTGTGCATAATGCCTGTTACATGTGTAGATTTACACTGTGTGCATAATGTCTGTTACATGTGTAGATTTACACTGTGTGCATAATGTCTATTACATGTGTAGATTTACACTGTGTGCATAATGTCTGTTACATGTGTAGATTTGTGTGCACTGTGTGCATAATGTCTGTTACATGTGTAGATTTACACTGTGTGCATAATGTCTATTACATGTGTAGATTTACACTGTGTGCATAATGTCTGTTACATGTGTAGATTTACACTGTGTGCATAATGTCTGTTACATGTGTGGATTTACACTGTGTGCATAATGTCTGTTACATGTGTAGATTTACACTGTGTGCATAATGTCTGTTACATGTGTAGATTTACACTGTGTGCATAATGTCTGTTACATGTGTGGATTTACACTGTGTGCATAATGTCTGTATCTGATCTGTTATTAAGAAGGGACACATTCCATTCCAGAAAAAGGTACATTCCTGGAGTGTTGATAGGCCTATGGACTCACTGCTAATGGCTGACTGTCTGTACGCTCCGTATCTCAAAGCCATGAAAGACAGGATTACTTTGGTTGTAAAAACGCTCCAGTAGGTCAGTGCAGTTGAGAAATTAAAGAGATCTACAGAAAGCTGGGACCATCCTCTCTGTAAAAACACTGGTTGCTTTCAATATTTTTTGTTCTTTTTGTTCTTCTCGCAATTGCATTGAAATATGATTTCCTTTGTCCCAGAGGGGAGATTTGTCTTGGACAGTAAATGTTGTGTAATGATCCTTTTATGATCGCTTATGAAATAAAGGCGGGGGCACATTCCAGGAAAATTAAAGCACATTACCAGAGTGATTCCCATCCTTATAATTATCAGCTAATCACCTGTCTCCCTGTAACAACATAGTTTATGACATCACTCTGAGTGGGTGTGGTCTCCTCAACGCCTGTCTCAGTACAATGCATCTGTGGTCTCTTGTACACTGTGCTATTTGTCATCAAGTTTTCTTATTAGAAATGTTCCTCTGCACATTATTGTAAAACTGCAGATGGGAGAGCTCAAGTTCAAAATATGTTATCATGTTGTCATGT
>NW_027013766.1:0-15257 GCF_036934945.1 Oncorhynchus masou masou | reverse complement strand
TCCCTGTGTTTCCTGTCTCTATGTGCCAGTGTATTCCTGTCCCTGTGCCAGTGTTCCTGTCTCTGGAACTGGTTTAGACTTTGTGCCTGTCCACAACTATTCTCTTGTCTACCTTTTGGATTTTTAATAAAAAAATCTTGGAGTCCAACCATCTGCATCCAGTGTCTGCATCTGGATCTCGCCTTATGCCCTTATAGTTCAACCAATCCAGTAACTGTGGAGGAGGAGTTAAGATGGAGTGTCGTCTTGGTAACGTCGTTCTATTATATATACCTCAGTGGGAGTGTCTATTATATATACCTCAGTGGTAGTGTCTATTATATATACCTCAGTGGGAGTGTCTATTATATATACCTCAGTGGGAGTGTCTATTATATATACCTCAGTGGGAGTGTCTATTATATATACCTCAGTGGGAGTGTCTATTATATATACCTCAGTGGGAGTGTCTATTATATATACCTCAGTGGGAGTGTCTATTATATATACCTCATTGGGTGTGTCTATTATATATACCTCAGTGGTAGTGTTGTCTATTATATATACCTCAGTGGGTGTGTCTATTATATATACCTCAGTGGGTGTGTCTATTATATATACCTCAGTGGTAGTGTTGTCTATTATATATACCTCAGTGGGAGTGTCTATTATATATACCTCAGTGGGAGTGTCTATTATATATACCTCAGTGGGAGTGTCTATTATATATACCTCAGTGGGAGTGTCTATTATATATACCTCAGTGGGAGTGTCTATTATATATACCTCAGTGGGAGTGTCTATTATATATACCTCAGTGGGAGTGTTGTCTATTATATATACCTCAGTGGGAGTGTCTATTATATATACCTCAGTGGGAGTGTCTATTATATATACCTCAGTGGGAGTGTCTATTATATATACCTCAGTGGGAGTGTCTATTATATATACCTCAGTGGTAGTGTTGTCTATTATATATACCTCAGTGGGAGTGTCTATTATATATACCTCAGTGGGAGTGTCTATTATATATACCTCAGTGGGAGTGTCTATTATATATACCTCAGTGGGAGTGTCGTCTGGTTAACGTTGTTCTATTAAACCTCAGTGCTTAATGTCCAAAAGTGGAAGTCACATCATAGGATCTCTTTCCATTTCCCCTGAAAACCGGAACATCTGGTAGTTGGGGACTCAGCAGATGCTTGTCCAGAGGTATTTACAGTTCAAGCACATGTCCTAGTAAGTACATTTTAGAAAGACAAGTGCAAGTATAAGTGCAAAGAAGGCAAGGATGTTTGTTGTTCTTGGTAGGGGGGGTGCTGTGGGATTACAGGCACACAGGCACACACACAGACACACACACACACACACACAGACACGCACAGGCACACACACACACACAGACAAACAGACGCACAGACATACACAGACACACACACGCACAGAAACACAGGCACGCACAGGCACACACACACACACAGACAAACAGACACACAGACACACAGACACGCACACACGCACAGGCACGCACACACACACAGACACACACAGACACGCACACAGCCACACACACACACACAGACACACACACACACACACAACTTCTCAAGGACTCAGACCGAGTAAACTTATAATGGAATATCTCAGTGACTGTAAAGGGATTGATCGAGATGGGCCCCAGCCAAGGGACCTACATTATCACACACACACACACACTTCTAGGTAAATTCCCACTAGCTTAATTGAGCTGTAATTTCTAACGGTGGGTTTCCTCCTCTTCACCTCTCCACTGGATCTCCTCTGACCTTCTCCTGGATAACGCTCCTACTGCTTCCTGTTAGGTCTAACCTTTCCTCTCTGTCTGTCTGGACTATACTGCTTCCTGTTAGGTCTAACCTTTCCTCTCTGTCTGTCTGTACTATACTGCTTCCTGTTAGGTCTAACCTTTCCTCTCTGTCTGTCTGTACTATACTGCTTCCTGTTAGGTCTAACCTTTCCTCTCTGTCTGTACTATACTGCTTCCTGTTAGGTCTAACCTTTCCTCTCTGTCTGTCTGTACTATACTGCTTCCTGTTAGGTCTAACCTTTCCTCTCTGTCTGTCTGTACTATACTGCTTCCTGTTAGGTCTAACCTTTCCTCTCTGTCTGTCTGTACTATACTGCTTCCTGTTAGGTCTAACCTTTCCTCTCTGTCTGTACTATACCGCTTCCTGTTAGGTCTAACCTTTCCTCTCTGTCTGTCTGTACTATACTGCTTCCTGTTAGGTCTAACCTTTCCTCTCTGTCTGTCTGTACTATACTGCTTCCTGTTAGGTCTAACCTTTCCTCTCTGTCTGTCTGTACTATACTGCTTCCTGTTAGGTCTAACCTTTCCTCTCTGTCTGTACTATACTGCTTCCTGTTAGGTCTAACCTTTCCTCTCTGTCTGTCTGTACTATACTGCTTCCTGTTAGGTCTAACCTTTCCTCTCTGTCTGTCTGTACTATACTGCTTCCTGTTAGGTCTAACCTTTCCTCTCTGTCTGTCTGTACTATACTGCTTCCTGTTAGGTCCAACCTTTCCTCTCTGTCTGTCTGTACTATACTGCTTCCTGTTAGGTCTAACCTTTCCTCTCTGTCTGTCTGTACTATACTGCTTCCTGTTAGGTCTAACCTTTCCTCTCTGTCTGTCTGTACTATACTGCTTCCTGTTAGGTCCAACCTTTCCTCTCTGTCTGTCTGACTCCTACTGCTTCCTGTTAGGTCTAACCTTTCCTCTCTGTCTGTCTGTACTATACTGCTTCCTGTTAGGTCTAACCTTTCCTCTCTGTCTGTCTGTACTATACTGCTTCCTGTTAGGTCCAACCTTTCCTCTCTGTCTGTCTGTACTATACTGCTTCCTGTTAGGTCTAACCTTTCCTCTCTCTCTGTCTGTACTATACTGCTTCCTGTTAGGTCTAACCTTTCCTCTCTGTCTGTCTGTCTGTACTATACTGCTTCCTGTTAGGTCTAACCTTTCCTCTCTGTCTGTCTGTACTATACTGCTTCCTGTTAGGTCTAACCTTTCCTCTCTGTCTGTACTATACTGCTTCCTGTTAGGTCTAACCTTTCCTCTCTGTCTGTACTATACTGCTTCCTGTTAGGTCTAACCTTTCCTCTCTGTCTGTCTGTACTATACTGCTTCCTGTTAGGTCTAACCTTTCCTTCTGTCTGTACTATACTGCTTCCTGTTAGGTCTAACCTTTCCTCTCTGTCTGTCTGTACTCCTACTGCTTCCTGTTAGGTCTAACCTTTCCTCTCTGTCTGTCTGGACTATACTGCTTCCTGTTAGGTCTAACCTTTCCTCTCTGTCTGTCTGTACTATACTGCTTCCTGTTAGGTCTAACCTTTCCTCTCTGTCTGTCTGGACTCCTACTGCTTCCTGTTAGGTCTAACCTTTCCTCTCTGTCTGTCTGTACTATACTGCTTCCTGTTAGGTCTAACCTTTCCTCTCTGTCTGTACTATACTGCTTCCTGTTAGGTCTAACCTTTCCTCTCTGTCTGTCTGTACTATACTGCTTCCTGTTAGGTCTAACCTTTCCTCTCTGTCTGTCTGTACTATACTGCTTCCTGTTAGGTCTAACCTTTCCTCTCTGTCTGTCTGTACTATACTGCTTCCTGTTAGGTCTAACCTTTCCTCTCTGTCTGTCTGTACTATACTGCTTCCTGTTAGGTCTAACCTTTCCTCTCTGTCTGTCTGTACTCCTACTGCTTCCTGTTAGGTCTAACCTTTCCTCTCTGTCTGTCTGTCTGTACTATACTGCTTCCTGTTAGGTCTAACATTTCCTCTCTGTCTGTCTGTCTGTACTCCTACTGCTTCCTGTTAGGTCTAACCTTTCCTCTCTGTCTGTCTGTCTGTACTCCTACTGCTTCCTGTTAGGTCTAACCTTTCCTCTCTGTCTGTCTGTCTGTACTATACTGCTTCCTGTTAGGTCTAACCTTTCCTCTCTGTCTGTCTGTACTATACTGCTTCCTGTTAGGTCTAACCTTTCCTCTCTGTCTGTCTGTACTATACTGCTTCCTGTTAGGTCTAACCTTTCCTCTCTCTCTGTCTGTACTCCTACTGCTTCCTGTTAGGTCTAACCTTTCCTCTCTGTCTGTCTGTACTATACTGCTTCCTGTTAGGTCTAACCTTTCCTCTCTGTCTGTCTGTACTATACTGCTTCCTGTTAGGTCTAACCTTTCCTCTCTCTCTGTCTGTACTATACTGCTTCCTGTTAGGTCTAACCTTTCCTCTCTGTCTGTCTGTACTATACTGCTTCCTGTTAGGTCTAACCTTTCCTCTCTGTCTGTACTATACTGCTTCCTGTTAGGTCTAACCTTTCCTCTCTGTCTGTCTGGAGTCCTACTGCTTCCTGTTAGGTCTAACCTTTCCTCTCTGTCTGTACTATACTGCTTCCTGTTAGGTCTAACCTTTCCTCTCTGTCTGTCTGTACTATACTGCTTCCTGTTAGGTCTAACCTTTCCTCTCTGTCTGTCTGTACTATACTGCTTCCTGTTAGGTCTAACCTTTCCTCTCTGTCTGTACTATACTGCTTCCTGTTAGGTCTAACCTTTCCTCTCTGTCTGTACTATACTGCTTCCTGTTAGGTCTAACCTTTCCTCTCTGTCTGTCTGTACTATACTGCTTCCTGTTAGGTCTAACCTTTCCTCTCTGTCTGTCTGTACTATACTGCTTCCTGTTAGGTCTAACCTTTCCTCTCTGTCTGTCTGTACTATACTGCTTCCTGTTAGGTCCAACCTTTCCTCTCTGTCTGTCTGTACTATACTGCTTCCTGTTAGGTCTAACCTTTCCTCTCTGTCTGTCTGTACTATACTGCTTCCTGTTAGGTCTAACCTTTCCTCTCTGTCTGTCTGTACTATACTGCTTCCTGTTAGGTCCAACCTTTCCTCTCTGTCTGTCTGGACTCCTACTGCTTCCTGTTAGGTCTAACCTTTCCTCTCTGTCTGTCTGTACTATACTGCTTCCTGTTAGGTCTAACCTTTCCTCTCTGTCTGTCTGTACTATACTGCTTCCTGTTAGGTCCAACCTTTCCTCTCTGTCTGTCTGTACTATACTGCTTCCTGTTAGGTCTAACCTTTCCTCTCTCTCTGTCTGTACTATACTGCTTCCTGTTAGGTCTAACCTTTCCTCTCTGTCTGTCTGTCTGTACTATACTGCTTCCTGTTAGGTCTAACCTTTCCTCTCTGTCTGTCTGTACTATACTGCTTCCTGTTAGGTCTAACCTTTCCTCTCTGTCTGTACTATACTGCTTCCTGTTAGGTCTAACCTTTCCTCTCTGTCTGTACTATACTGCTTCCTGTTAGGTCTAACCTTTCCTCTCTGTCTGTCTGTACTATACTGCTTCCTGTTAGGTCTAACCTTTCCTCTCTGTCTGTACTATACTGCTTCCTGTTAGGTCTAACCTTTCCTCTCTGTCTGTCTGTACTCCTACTGCTTCCTGTTAGGTCTAACCTTTCCTCTCTGTCTGTCTGGACTATACTGCTTCCTGTTAGGTCTAACCTTTCCTCTCTGTCTGTCTGTACTATACTGCTTCCTGTTAGGTCTAACCTTTCCTCTCTGTCTGTCTGGACTCCTACTGCTTCCTGTTAGGTCTAACCTTTCCTCTCTGTCTGTCTGTACTATACTGCTTCCTGTTAGGTCTAACCTTTCCTCTCTGTCTGTACTATACTGCTTCCTGTTAGGTCTAACCTTTCCTCTCTGTCTGTCTGTACTATACTGCTTCCTGTTAGGTCTAACCTTTCCTCTCTGTCTGTCTGTACTATACTGCTTCCTGTTAGGTCTAACCTTTCCTCTCTGTCTGTCTGTACTATACTGCTTCCTGTTAGGTCTAACCTTTCCTCTCTGTCTGTCTGTACTATACTGCTTCCTGTTAGGTCTAACCTTTCCTCTCTGTCTGTCTGTACTATACTGCTTCCTGTTAGGTCTAACCTTTCCTCTCTGTCTGTCTGTACTCCTACTGCTTCCTGTTAGGTCTAACCTTTCCTCTCTGTCTGTCTGTCTGTACTATACTGCTTCCTGTTAGGTCTAACCTTTCCTCTCTGTCTGTCTGTCTGTACTCCTACTGCTTCCTGTTAGGTCTAACCTTTCCTCTCTGTCTGTCTGTCTGTACTCCTACTGCTTCCTGTTAGGTCTAACCTTTCCTCTCTGTCTGTCTGTCTGTACTATACTGCTTCCTGTTAGGTCTAACCTTTCCTCTCTGTCTGTCTGTACTATACTGCTTCCTGTTAGGTCTAACCTTTCCTCTCTGTCTGTCTGTACTATACTGCTTCCTGTTAGGTCTAACCTTTCCTCTCTCTCTGTCTGTACTCCTACTGCTTCCTGTTAGGTCTAACCTTTCCTCTCTGTCTGTCTGTACTATACTGCTTCCTGTTAGGTCTAACCTTTCCTCTCTGTCTGTCTGTACTATACTGCTTCCTGTTAGGTCTAACCTTTCCTCTCTCTCTGTCTGTACTATACTGCTTCCTGTTAGGTCTAACCTTTCCTCTCTGTCTGTCTGTACTATACTGCTTCCTGTTAGGTCTAACCTTTCCTCTCTGTCTGTACTATACTGCTTCCTGTTAGGTCTAACCTTTCCTCTCTGTCTGTCTGGAGTCCTACTGCTTCCTGTTAGTTCTAACCTTTCCTCTCTGTCTGTACTATACTGCTTCCTGTTAGGTCTAACCTTTCCTCTCTGTCTGTCTGTACTATACTGCTTCCTGTTAGGTCTAACCTTTCCTCTCTGTCTGTCTGTACTATACTGCTTCCTGTTAGGTCTAACCTTTCCTCTCTGTCTGTACTATACTGCTTCCTGTTAGGTCTAACCTTTCCTCTCTGTCTGTACTATACTGCTTCCTGTTAGGTCTAACCTTTCCTCTCTGTCTGTCTGTACTATACTGCTTCCTGTTAGGTCTAACCTTTCCTCTCCGTCTGTCTGTACTATACTGCTTCCTGTTAGGTCTAACCTTTCCTCTCTGTCTGTCTGTACTATACTGCTTCCTGTTAGGTCTAACCTTTCCTCTCTGTCTGTCTGTACTATACTGCTTCCTGTTAGGTCTAACCTTTTCTCTCTGTCTGTACTATACTGCTTCCTGTTAGGTCTAACCTTTCCTCTCTGTCTGTCTGTACTATACTGCTTCCTGTTAGGTCTAACCTTTCCTCTCTGTCTGTCTGGACTATACTGCTTCCTGTTAGGTCTAACCTTTCCTCTCTGTCTGTACTATACTGCTTCCTGTTAGGTCTAACCTTTCCTCTGTCTGTCTGTACTATACTGCTTCCTGTTAGGTCTAACCTTTCCTCTCTGTCTGTCTGTACTATACTGCTTCCTGTTAGGTCTAACCTTACCTCTCTGTCTGTCTGTACTATACTGCTTCCTGTTAGGTCTAACCTTTCCTCTCTGTCTGTACTATACTGCTTCCTGTTAGGTCTAACCTTTCCTCTCCGTCTGTCTGTACTATACTGCTTCCTGTTAGGTCTAACCTTTCCTCTCCGTCTGTCTGGACTATACTGCTTCCTGTTAGGTCTAACCTTTCCTCTCTGTCTGTCTGTACTATACTGCTTCCTGTTAGGTCTAACCTTTCCTCTCTGTCTGTCTGTACTATACTGCTTCCTGTTAGGTCTAACCTTTCCTCTCTGTCTGTCTGTACTATACTGCTTCCTGTTAGGTCTAACCTTTCCTCTCTCTCTGTCTGTACTATACTGCTTCCTGTTAGGTCTAACCTTTCCTCTCTGTCTGTCTGTACTATACTGCTTCCTGTTAGGTCTAACCTTTCCTCTCTGTCTGTCTGTATGTACTATACTGCTTCCTGTTAGGTCTAACCTTTCCTCTCTGTCTGTCTGTACTATACTGCTTCCTGTTAGGTCTAACCTTTCCTCTCTGTCTGTACTATACTGCTTCCTGTTAGGTCTAACCTTTCCTCTCTGTCTGTCTGTACTATACTGCTTCCTGTTAGGTCTAACCTTTCCTCTCTGTCTGTCTGTACTATACTGCTTCCTGTTAGGTCTAACCTTTCCTCTCTGTCTGTCTGTACTATACTGCTTCCTGTTAGGTCTAACCTTTCCTGTCTGTCTGTCTGTACTGTACTGCTTCCTGTTAGGTCTAACCTTTCCTGTCTGTCTGTCTGTACTGTACTGCTTACTGCTCTGATGTTGTCCAGAAATGTAACAGTGATGTGAATTTAGTTGTATATTTCTGTGTATTCTTGTGAACTGTTAGATATTACTGCACTGTTGGAGCTAGAAACACAAGTATTTCTTTACACCCGCAATAACATCTGCTAAATATGTGTATGTGACCAATAACATCTGTTAAATATGGACCAATAACATCTGCTAAATATGTGTATGTGACCAATAACATCTGTTAAATATGGACCAATAACATCTGCTGAATATGTGTATGTGACCAATAACATTTGATTTGATTGGACTCCAGGAAAATCTGACACGTACGTGCACAGTGTAGGTGTTTCATTGAAAGGGCGACGTGAGGTGGATGAATGGAAGAACGGAGAGATGAAGGACGGTGAAGGTGTCTCTTTATTGTTGACTCTGACAGCATAGAGTGTATGTGACCCTGAAGGATGTTAGGTGTCTCTTTATTGTTGACTCTGACAGCGTAGAGTGTATGTGACCCTGAAGGACGTTAGGTGTCTCTTTATGGTTGACTCTGACAGCGTATGTGACCCTGAACATTGTTTCTGTAGCTGGAAGTTCACTCAGCTCTCAACACTCCCGTTGGTTTTTCCCATTTTCGTCATACGCTGATTGTTGTCTTTATAGAAACTACATTTATTCTAATGTGTTGGCGTCAGAGAGAGAGAGAGAGAGAGAGGAACAAGATGGAGAGAGAGAGAGAGAGAGATTAGCCTCTTCCCCATTGAGTGAACTACTACTAGTGCCCTAAATGATACCCTCTTCCCCGTAGAGAACTACTACTAGTGCCCTAAATGATACCCTCTTCCCCATAGAGAGAACTACTACTAGTGCCCTAAATGATACCCTCTTCCCCATAGAGAGAACTACTACTAGTGCCCTAAATGATACCCTCTTCCCCATAGAGAGAACTACTACTAGTGCACTAAATGATACCCTCTTCCCCATAGAGAACTACTACTAGTGCCCTAAATGATACCCTCTTCCCCATAGAGAACTACTACTAGTGCCCTAAAGAGGGAACATGGTGTGATTTAGGGTCCTCATAGAGAGAACTACTACTAGTGCCCTAAAGAGGGAACATGGTGTGATTTAGGGTCCTCATAGAGAGAACTACTACTAGTGCCCTAAATGATACCCTCTTCCCCATAGAGAGAACTACTACTAGTGCCCTAAATGATACCCTCTTCCCCATAGAGAACTACTACTAGTGCCCTAAATGATACCCTCTTCCCCATAGAGAACTACTACTAGTGCCCTAAATGATACCCTCTTCCCCATAGAGAACTACTACTAGTGCCCTAAATGATACCCTCTTCCCCATAGAGAACTACTACTAGTGCCCTAAATGATACCCTCTTCCCCATAGAGAACTACTACTAGTGCCCTAAATGATACCCTCTTCCCCGTAGAGAGAACTCTACTAGTGCCCTAAATGATACCCTCTTCCCCATAGAGAGAACTACTACTCGTGCCCTAAATTATACCCTCTTCCCCATAGAGAACTACTACTAGTGCCCTAAATGATACCCTCTTCCCCATAGAGAGAACTACTACTAGTGCCCTAAATGATACCCTCTTCCCCATAGAGAGAACTACTACTAGTGCCCTAAATGATACCCTCTTCCCCATAGAGAGAACCACTACTCGTGCCCTAAAGAGGGAACATGGTGTGATTTAGGGTCCTCATAGAGAGAACTACTACTAGTGCCCTAAAGAGGGAGCATGGTGTGATTTAGGGTCCTCATAGAGAGAACTACTACTAGTGCCCTAAAGAGGAAACATGGTGTGATTTAGGGTCCTCATAGAGAGAACTACTACTAGTGCCCTAAAGAGGAAACATGGTGTGATTTAGGGTCCTCATAGAGAGAACTACTACTAGTGCCCTAAAGAGGGAACATTGTGTGATTTAGGGTCCTCATAGAGAGAACGACTACTAGTGCCCTAAAGCGGGAACATTGTGTGATTTAGGAGCCACCCATATGTCTTTGATTTAGTGTGGCCTGTAGGGCAGCTGACTTTCACCACAGGTCTAATGAATAGAGTCCCATCAGAGAGGAGTGTGCGTAAGTGTGTGTGTAAGTGTGCGTGTGTGTGTGTGTCTACATACTCCATCTCTTCAGAACCATATATCATGCAGATAGCCTCCACGTGGATCAATTAAACATACATTATACAAATGGACGTTCATTACCTCATAATTTGTATGCAAATGACCGTTCATTACCTCATAATTTGTATGCAAATGGACGTTCATTACCTCACAATTTGTATGCAAATGGACGTTCATTACCTCATCATTTGTATGCAAATGGCCGTTCATTACCTCATTTGTATGCAAATGGACGTTCATTACCTCATTTGTATGCAAATGGATGTTCATTACCTCATAATTTGTATGCAAATGACCGTTCATTACCTCATAATGTGTATGCAAATGGCCGTTCATTACCTCATAATTTGTATGCAAATGGACGTTCATTACCTCACAATTTGTATGCAAATGGACGTTCATTACCTCACAATTTGTATGCAAATGGACGTTCATTACCTCACAATTTGTATGCAAATGGACGTTCATTACCTCATAATTTGTATGCAAATGGCCGTTCATTACCTCATTTGTATGCAAATGGACGTTCATTACCTCATTTGTATGCAAATGGATGTTCATTACCTCATAATTTGTATGCAAATGACCGTTCATTACCTCATAATGTGTATGCAAATGGCCGTTCATTACCTCACAATTTGTATGCAAATGGACGTTCATTACCTCACAATTTGTATGCAAATGGACGTTCATTACCTCACAAATTGTATGCAAATGGACGTTCATTACCTCACAATTTGTATGCAAATGGCCGTTCATTACCTCATAATTTGTATGCAAATGGCCGTTCATTACCTCATTTGTATGCAAATGGACGTTCATTACCTCATTTGTATGCAAATGGGCGTTCATTACCTCATTTGTATGCAAATGGATGTTCATTACCTCATTTGTATGCAAATGACTGTTCATTACCTCATATTTTGTATGCAAATGACTGTTCATTACCTCATATTTTGTATGCAAATGACTGTTCATTACCTCATATTTTGTATGCAAATGACTGTTCATTACCTCATATTTTGTATGCAAATGACTGTTCATTACCTCATATTTTGTATGCAAATGACTGTTCATTACCTCATATTTTGTATGCAAATGACTGTTCATTACCTCATATTTTGTATGCAAATGACTGTTCATTACCTCATATTTTGTATGCAAATGACTGTTCATTACCTCATATTTTGTATGCAAATGACTGTTCATTACCTCATATTTTGTATGCAAATGACTGTTCATTACCTCATATTTTGTATGCAAATGAAGGCAGCATTCTAACCCTGTAACCCTTTGTTCCAATCAACATCCATATTAAATCTAACATTGTCATTAGCAGAGAGAGGAGGGAGGGAAGCGCTAGTAAGGTACACAATAGTACATTTTGGTAGATAGAAGGGGCTCTTTGGTAAAAGGGGTAAATTGGTCATCAAAAAGTAGGGAGGAGGCACTCTTCATATAATGAATTAAAATGCCTTTATTAGTCTGGCATGTTCAATAGAAACTACGTTTTTTTTTTAACTGACGCGTTTGGGCTGCAGGGCCTTCGTCAGGGAGAACAAGAAAAGGAATACAAGGTCCTCTTTTGAACAGCTTTTCAATCAGCCCTAATTGGAAGAAGGAGAGGTAACATAATTGATTGGACAACACCTAGTAAGCAATATTATATACATTAAAAAGGTGAAATACTGTAGCTGTTATCGTGAAAATACAACTCCAAACTAGAAGTATCAGAACACTTAGAAAGGTAGTTCTAACCTTAGATATGACTGGGAGAAGTGTCAAGAATAAGAAAGCTATACATCCCATAGTACACTAGAACACAGCAAAACATGAACAACAACAGTCTAACCGTCGCTGAGGGCAATAGAGCAACATGTTTTAGTAGGATGAGAGGCCTCGTAACAATCCCACCTCTCACCACCAGAGAAGACATTGTTAGTCATATAGGCAGAACATATTGCTGAGAGGTGGGATTCAGTCTGGTGATGAGAGGTGGGATTCAGTCCAGTGATGAGAGGTGGGATTCAGTCCAGTGATGAGAGGTGGGATTCAGTCCGGTGATGAGAGGTGGGATTCAGTCCGGTGATGAGAGGTGGGATTCAGTCCAGTGATGAGAGGTGGGATTCAGTCCAGTGATGAGAGGTGGGATTCAGTCCAGTGATGAGAGGTGGGATTCAGTCCGGTGATGAGAGGTGGGATTCAGTCTGGTGATGAGAGGTGGGATTCAGTCTGGTGATGAGAGGTGGGATTCAGTCTGGTGATGAGAGGTGGGATTCAGTCCAGTGATGAGAGGTGGGATTCAGTCCAGTGATGAGAGGTGGGATTCAGTCCGGTGATGAGAGGTGGGATTCAGTCTGGTGATGAGAGGTGGGATTCAGTCTGGTGATGAGAGGTGGGATTCAGTCTGGTGATGAGAGGTGGGATTCAGTCTGGTGATGAGAGGTGGGATTCAGTCTGGTGATGAGAGGTGGGATTCAGTCTGGTGATGAGAGGTGGGATTCAGTCTGGTGATGAGAGGTGGGATTCAGTCCGGTGATGAGAGGTGGGATTCAGTCCAGTGCTGAGAGGTGGGATTCAGTCCAGTGCTGAGAGGTGGGATTCAGTCTGGTGATGAGAGGTGGGATTCAGTCTAGTGATGAGAGGTGGGATTCAGTCCAGTGATGAGAGGTGGGATTCAGTCCAGTGATGAGAGGTGGGATTCAGTCCGGTGATGAGAGGTGGGATTCAGTCCAGTGCTGAGAGGTGGGATTCAGTCCAGTGCTGAGAGGTGGGATTCAGTCCGGTGATGAGAGGTGGGATTCAGTCCAGTGATGAGAGGTGGGATTCAGTCTAGTGATGAGAGGTGGGATTCAGTCCAGTGATGAGAGGTGGGATTCAGTCTGGTGATGAGAGGTGGGATTCAGTCTGGTGATGAGAGGTGGGATTCAGTCCAGTGCTGAGAGGTGGGATTCAGTCTAGTGATGAGAGGTGGGATTCAGTCTAGTGATGAGAGGTGGGATTCAGTCTGGTGATGAGAGGTGGGATTCAGTCCAGTGCTGAGAGGTGGGATTCAGTCTAGTGATGAGAGGTGGGATTCAGTCCAGTGATGAGAGGTGGGATTCAGTCTAGTGATGAGAGGTGGGATTCAGTCCAGTGATGAGAGGTGGGATTCAGTCCAGTGATGAGAGGTGGGATTCAGTCCAGTGATGAGAGGTGGGATTCAGTCCGGTGATGAGAGGTGGGATTCAGTCCAGTGCTGAGAGGTGGTATTCAGTCCAGTGCTGAGAGGTGGGATTCAGTCTGGTGATGAGAGGTGGGATTCAGTCTAGTGATGAGAGGTGGGATTCAGTCCAGTGATGAGAGGTGGGATTCAGTCTGGTGATGAGAGGTGGGATTCAGTCTGGTGATGAGAGGTGGGATTCAGTCCGGTGCTGAGAGGTGGGATTCAGTCTAGTGATGAGAGGTGGGATTCAGTCTGGTGATGAGAGGTGGGATTCAGTCCAGTGCTGAGAGGTGGGATTCAGTCTAGTGATGAGAGGTGGGATTCAGTCCAGTGATGAGAGGTGGGATTCAGTCTAGTGATGAGAGGTGGGATTCAGTCCAGTGATGAGAGGTGGGATTCAGTCCAGTGATGAGAGGTGGGATTCAGTCCAGTGCTGAGAGGTGGGATTCAGTCTGGTGCTGAGAGGTGGGATTCAGTCCAGTGCTGAGAGGTGGGATTCAGTCTGGTGCTGAGAGGTGGGATTCAGTCTGGTGCTGAGAGGTGGGATTCAGTCTAGTGATGAGAGGTGGGATTCAGTCTGGTGATGAGAGGTGGGATTCAGTCCAGTGCTGAGAGGTGGGATTCAGTCCGGTGATGAGAGGTGGGATTCAGTCCAGTGATGAGAGGTGGGATTCAGTCCGGTGATGAGAGGTGGGATTCAGTCTGGTGATGAGAGGTGGGATTCAGTCTAGTGATGAGAGGTGGGATTCAGTCCAGTGCTGAGAGGTGGGATTCAGTCCAGTGCTGAGAGGTGGGATTCAGTCTAGTGATGAGAGGTGGGATTCAGTCTGGTGATGAGAGGTGGGATTCAGTCTGGTGATGAGAAGAAAAAAAAACAGCTTCTATCTCAAGGCCATCAGACTGTTAAACAGCCACCACTAACATTGAGTGGCTGCTGCCAACACACTGACTCAACTCCAGCTACTTTAATAATGGAAATTGATGGAAATTGATGTAAAAAGTATCACTAGCCACTTTAAACAATGCCACTTAATATAATGTTTACATACCCTACATTACTCATCTCATATGTATATACTGTACTCTATATCATCTACTGCATCTTGCCTATGCCGCTCTGTACCATCACTCATTCATATATCTTTATGTACATATTCTTTATCCCTTTACACTTGTGTGTATAAGGTAGTAGTTGTGAATTGTTAGCTTAGATTACTCGTTTGTTATTACTGCATTATCGGAAATAGAAGCACAAGCATTTCGCTACACTCGCATTAACATCTTAACATCTGCTAACCATGTGTATGTGACCATTAACATCTGCTAACCATGTGTATGTGACCATTAACATCTGCTAACCATGTGTATGTGACCATTAACATCTGCTAACCATGTGTATGTGACCAATAACATCTGCTAACCATGTGTATGTGACCAATAACATCTGCTAACCATGTGCATGTGACCAATAACATCTGCTAACCATGTGTATGTGACCATTAACATCTGCTAACCATGTGTATGTGACCATTAACATCTGCTAACCATGTGTATGTGACCATTAACATCTGCTAACCATGTGTATGTGACCATTAACATCTGCTAACCATGTGTATGTGACCAATAACATCTGCTAACCCTGTGTATGTGACCATTAACATCTGCTAACCATGTGTATGTGACCAATAACATCTGCTAACCATGTGTATGTGACCATTAACATCTGCTAACCATGTGTATGTGACCATTAACATCTGCTAACCATGTGTATGTGACCATTAACATCTGCTAACCGTGTGTATGTGACCA
>NW_027013765.1:0-15257 GCF_036934945.1 Oncorhynchus masou masou | reverse complement strand
GTTGGGTACTAAATCAAAGCTGCTCTGTACTAAACCTAGAAATGCTTATTTTTAAATTGTGATTGATATGACAAGGCCTGGGGGAAAAAAGGAGGCAAATCAAAACTAATTTGAATAATTCATATTTTAAGCAAGAAGAATTTTGCTTTTCAATGAATGCGTACTGCCGTAAGGGTTTCACTGAATTCCAATTCTACATCAAATCAAATCAAATTTTATTTGTCACATACACATGGTTAGCAGATGTTAATGCGAGTGTAGCGAAATGCTTGTGCTTCTAGTTCCGACAATGCAGTAATAACCAACAAGTAATCTAACTAACAATTCCTAAACTACTGTCTTATACACAGTGTAAGGGGATGAAGAATATGTACATAAGGATATATGAATGAGTGATGGTACAGAGCAGCATAGGCAAGATACAGTAGATGGTATCGAGTACAGTATATACATATGAGATGAGTATGTAAACAAAGTGGCATAGTTAAAGTGGCTAGTGATACATGTATTACATAAGGATGCAGTCGATGATATAGAGTACAGTATATACGTATGCATATGAGATGAATAATATAGGGTAAGTAACATTATATAAGTTAGGATTGTTTAAAGTGGCTAGTGATATATTTACATCATTTCCCATCCATTCCCATTATTAAAGTGGCTGGAGTTGAGTCAGTGTCAGTGTGTTGGCAGCAGCCACTCAATGTTAGTGGTGGCTGTTTAACAGTCTGATGGCCTTGAGATAGAAGCTGTTTTTCAGTCTGTACTGTACCCTTTCATACCTGTCAACTACAGGACACCTCCACGGCTATTAAACCAGCAGAGAATAGCAGAGGTCTTCTGAGGTGAAACACAAACAATGTATTAGACATGCAGTGTCTCCCTGAATGCCTGTCTGTGGAATTTGATGTGTTAGGGAGACTAAATATTGCAGCAGTCAATTTCAAGACAATTCTGCATTGTAATGGAACAGGTAATCAGGTCAGTGGCTCAGTAATGGCACTGGAAAGTACATGCAATAGGAAGATACAGCCCTGGAGGTCATGTGTTCCTACCCGGCAACAGGCCTGTGGAGCATGGTTAGATACAGCCCTGTAGGTCATGTGTTCCTACCCGACAACAGGCCTGTGAAGCGTGGTTAGATGGAGCCCTGGAGATCATGTGTTCCTACCCTTCAACAGGCCTGTGGAGCATGGTTAGATACAGCCCTGGAGGTCATGTGTTCCTACCCTTCAACAGGCCTGTGGAGGGCGTGGTTAGATACAGCCCTGGAGGTCATGTGTTCCTACCCGGCAACAGGCCTGTGGAGCATGGTTGGAGATACAGCCCTGGAGGTCATGTGTTTCCTACCTGGCAACAGGCCTGTGGAGCGTGGTTAGATGGAGCCCTGGAGGTCATGTGTTCCTACCTGGCAACAGGCCTGTGGAGCGTGGTTGGAGAGTACAGCCTGGAGGTCATGTGTTCCTACCCTTCAACAGGCCTGTGGAGCGTGGTTAGATACAGCCCTGGAGGTCATGTGTTCCTACCCTTCCAACAGGCCTGTGAAGCGTGGTTAGATGGAGCCCTGGAGGTCATGTGTTCCTACCTGGCAACAGGCCTGTGGAGCGTGGTTAGATACAGCCCTGGAGGTCATGTGTTCCTACCCGACAACAGGCCTGTGAAGCGTGGTTAGATACAGCCCTGGAGGTCATGTGTTCCTACCTGGCAACAGGCCTGTGGAGCGTGGTTAGATACAGCCCTGGAGGTCATGTGTTCCTACCCGGCAACAGGCCTGTGGAGCATGGTTAGATACAGCCCTGGAGGTCATGTGTTCCTACCTGGCAACAGGCCTGTGGAGCATGGTTAGATACAGCCCTGGAGGTCATGTGTTCCTACCCGAAAACAGGCCTGTGAAGCGTGGTTAGATGGAGCCCTGGAGATCATGTGTTCCTACCTGGCAACAGGCCTGTGGAGCGTGGTTAGATACAGCCCTGGAGGTCATGTGTTCCTACCCGACAACAGGCCTGTGAAGCGTGGTTAGATGGAGCCCTGGAGGTCATGTGTTCCTACCCGACAACAGGCCTGTGAAGCGTGGTTAGATGGAGCCCTGGAGATCATGTGTTCCTACCCTTCAACAGGCCTGTGAAGCGTGGTTAGATACAGCCCTGGAGGTCATGTGTTCCTACCCGGCAACAGGCCTGTGGAGCGTGGTTAGATACAGCCCTGGAGGTCATGTGTTCCTACCCTTCAACAGGCCTGTGGAGCGTGGTTAGATAAAACCCTGGAGGTCATGTGTTCCTGCCCTTCAACAGGCCTGTGGAGGGCGTGGTTAGATGCAGCCCTGGAGGTCATGTGTTCCTACCTTCAACAGGCCTGTGGAGCGTGGTTAGATACAGCCCTGGAGGTCATGTGTTCCTACCCTTCAACAGGCATGTGGAGCGTGGTTAGATACAGCCCTGGAGGTCATGTGTTCCTACCCTTAAACAGGCCTGTGGAGCGTGGTTAGATACAGCCCTGGAGGTCATGTGTTCCTACCCGGTAACAGGCCTGTGGAGCGTGGTTAGATGGAGCCCTGGAGGTCATGTGTTCCTACCCGGCAACAGGCCTGTGGAACGTGGTTAGATACAGCCCTGGAGGTCATGTGTTCCTACCCTTCAACAGGCCTGTGGATGGTTGATACAGCCCTGGAGGTCATGTTTCCTACCCTTCAACAGGCCTGTGGAGCGTGGTTAGATACAGCCCTGGAGGTCATGTGTTCCTACCCTTCAGCAGGCCTGTGGAGCGTGGTTAGATACAGCCCTGGAGGTCATGTGTTTCCTACCCGGCAACAGGCCTGTGGAGAGTGGTCAGTGACTATCCGCAACACAGGTGTGTGTATCCGCAACACAGTTTTAAGGCAATTTTGTTTCCCACAGATAGTAGACGGCAGATACCTAAGTTAAAAGAGCATCACTCTGTCAAAAGTCTGTAGGTGCCGCTGCCAAGAAAGCGATGTCTCCCTGTCAGCCTTGGTAGTATGCGGCGAGGGCTGAAATATAACGCTGGCTCCATCCACAAGTTGAATGTGATTTGGACTATCCTCATATATCGTTGCATGGCTGCCAGAACCCCATCACCATGCTCTGGTCATTCATTCACAGCAACCACTAGAGTCAACACAGGAAACCTTAAGCGTAATCAGCAGTAGAAACAATAACAAAGTGGCCTCCCCGCCCTGGTTCAGTAAAAAGCTGAGGATAGGGCTGGAGAAATGTATACACTCTCAAATTCATAGACAGAACTATGGATGCAAGTACTGACCATCGTTGATACAGTATGTGTCTATACAACATTTCTATACATATATATTGTTTACAAACATTGGAATAAAACAAGCTTATGTTTGGGTTCTGATAGAGATTATCGACAGTTGAATTAAGCTCCTGAGGCATTTATAAGTTATATTCTTCAAGAATCAATGGGTACATATAACTCATTTATAAGTTATATTATTCAAGAATCAATGGGTACATATAACTCATTTATAAGTTATATTCTTTGTTACGAATCCCTTTTGGCCCGACAGTCTAGGGGGGATGGTAATGAGACTCGTAACATAACTCATGCAAATTATTATTGTGACAAAGGAAAAGTGATTGATTGTTGACTGATTGGGGAGTGATGATTTTCACCTGTGAGGGGAGAAGGAGAGAAAAGAAACACACACACAGGATACACACACACACACAGGATAACTGTATCCGTAACACTCCCACCCTTAAAAGAGCAACCCTAGGGGTTGCGACTACAATATTTCAATTAATACTCCCAACAAAGCAACAACCTTGCAAAACATGCAGAAATCATTTTCACACACGAGACAAAGCATCTGCCAACACATTATCAGAACCCTTTTTGTGGCGGATCTCCAAATTATAATTTTGTACAATCAGCGCCCAACGCATAGAGGCGCTGGTTCTGGTTTACATTCGGTGGAGAAAAAACTAAGGGTTATGGTCAGTATATACAATCACGGGTAGGGCACTGGAACCAATATATACTTCAAAGTATTGCAGAGCCAACAACAAACCAAGAGCTTCTTGTTCTATTGTCGCATAGTTTGTTTTGACATTTATTAAATTTACGTGAAAAATAACAAACGGGATGATCCTCCACTCTTGTCCTGCTGCAGTAGAACAACACCAGCACCTCTAGCACTAGCATCTACCTCAAGGTTGAACGGTTGTTCAAAATCAGGAAGCAACAAGTACAGGTGTACTACATAAGAGTGCTTTAGCTGATTCAAAGCTCTCTTACAATCAGGGGACCACATGGAAATGATCTAGCCGGACTAAGCAAATCGGTCAATGGAGCAACTACCGCAGAGAAATTTTTACAGAAGCTACGGTAGTAGCCAACCATCCTAAAAAGCGGCGTAGCTCTCGTCTGGTGGTAGGTTCAGGGAATGCAGTTATAGCCAAGACCTTGGCATTAACAGGGCGCACCTGTCCATGCTTCTCAGGAGGTATCACACAATCCATCCTTTTGATCAACCTCTTTGAACAGAACAGTGTTCGACAAATCTATCTCATCACCCTCTTGTCGTGCATGAGCACGAGTGACGGCACAAGCGGGAACACATGTGGATAATTCTGTGCCAGCTCATTCGAGAGAGAGTGGTCACTTTTATCCAATACTTCCAATACGGGTACTACATTTCCTCCGGCAATATCGTTACCCATTATGAAGGTCACACCTTTCACTGGCAACATAGGCGTACCCCACTCTGAATATTCCACTGATTAACTCAGAGTGTACTTTCACAAAGTGCAATGGCACTGGGACAAAACCCATTTCAATACCCTGCACTAACACACTGGAACCACAGTATGTATCGTCAGACAAGGCAACACATCAGACAAAATAAACGCACTGCGCCGCACCAGTATCTCTAAGGATTTTAACCGGACGCTGAGACGCTTCGTCATTCGTTAGGGACACAAACCCCTCGAAAATGAATGGTTCATAACTGCGGTCGGGGACTGAGACTTTCAAACTACAGTTACCCTGAGGCACCTGTTTTGTTGCAGACCTCACAACCGTGCAATTAGAGCAACACCTGTTGGTGGCTTGGCACGAAGAGGCATCCCTTGTTTGCGTTTAAGCAGGAAGCAATCATTAATCATATGTCCTACTTTATGACAATAGAAACATGGACGCTCATTCTTCTGGCGTGCTTGACATACACTGCTGGACGACTAGGGCTAAAGGTAGGAAACTCAGTGGCTCTACTCTCAGTTTGAGCCGAAAACACACTCTTGTGCGTCAACACAAACTCGTCTGCCAACACAGACGCTTCTGCCAGGGAGGATACTTTCTGTTTGTTTAGGTAAACTACAATGCGTTCGGGTAAGCAATTTTTAAACTCTTCCAACAAGATTAACTCCGGAGAGAGTTGAAATCAGTTACCTTACTAGCAGCATGCCATTTATCAAACAGATTTCCTTGTCTCTAGCAAATTCCACATAAGTCTTACTAGAAGACTTTCTATGAGACCTAAATCTCTGTCGGTATGCCTCAGGCACAAGCTCATAGGCACGAAGAACAGTAGCTTTGACCACTTCATAATTCAAACTGTCCTCCAGAGGTAGCGCTGACAAAACCTCTTGGGCTTTACCAGTTAATTTACACTGAAGTAATAGGCACCAAACCTCTTCAGGCCATTTCAATGCTACGGCTATACGCTCAAATACACAAAAATAGGAGTCAACCTCTGACTCTCTGAACAAAGGTACTAAGGCAATCTGCCTACTAATGTCAAACGTGTTTGAGGACACAGCAGGTGAGGACGGCTCACAAACAGGCACAGTAGGACCGGAGGCTAGCCTCGCTGTCTCTGCCTCAAGTTCCATCTGGCGCATTTTGAACTCCAACTGCCTTTGTTCTCTGTCTGCCTCAATTTTACATCTCTAAATGCCGTTGTTCTCGTTCTTTTTCTGCCTCTATTTTACATCTCCAACTGGAGAGTCTCTCGCCTAATTTGGGCTCTCTCTTCCACCTCCAGTTGGAACTGTGCTAAACGGACATCCCTCCTGGCATCACCATTTGACAGTGGGGAGAGTGGATCAAACGGGACAATGTGGCTGGTGTTTTAGCCTCTCCCTCATTATCAGACACCAATGGTCTTACAGGAGCAGCAACATCCGCTACAGGGTAGTAGGCTCAGGCAGCGGTAACACAAGCACCTGCTCTTCCAACAATACATTTAATACTATCCGTTTCACCTCCGCCTTAACTAAACTCTGCGGAATCGATACTGAATAATGGTCAGCCAAGGTCATTAAATCAACTCTACGACATTTGTCAAAAACCTCCCACGAAGGGTTATCCAAAAAAGATTTCAAATCAAAAGTAGTCATTTTTACACTACTTCACAAGTGCCAAAGGAAATAGCAAACACTAATGCTACTTCAGCTATGACGCTCAACACTGAACTATACCACTACAACAATCTACATGAGCGGCATGGGTGTCAGTTATGACATATCCCTGACGAGGCTCCACTTATGTTACGAATCCTTTTGGCCCGACAGTCTAGGGGGATGGTAATGAGACTGTAACATAACTCATGCAAATTATTATTGTGACAAAGGAAAAAGTGTGAACGAAATAAGCACGACAACTGAAATCTACCGTCAAACTCTAGGTTTATTTATAAACACACGGTAATGGGGGGAGCAGGAAAAAGGGGCTGAGCTGGACCCAAGGAAAGAAACAATAGGTATTCAAAAACACCCCTAAGCTAGACTAGCCTACTTTAACAACAGCTAACTAACTAACCAAAAATACAGTGGGTGGTCCGCCCAGTTCTAACTAGTGTATTTAACAAAGTTCACCTACGGGTAGTGTATGCCCATGGGCGACTTGTCTTGGTTTCCCCCTTTTCCACCAGCAATCAAACACAAACACCATAACCAAAAACAATACTCACAGGTGATGACAAAGTGCTATGAGGTGCTTAAACAAAAGAGAGGTTACGACACAAAGCGAGAGTGAAACACAGAGACCTACAGACATGGCATTTACAGAGAGATTGAGCTGAGCTGAGCTGGGCTGGTCTGGGCTCTAGAACAAACAAATGGGGTTTTTAAACCATGGGGAAGGAACTGTGATAGGTCAGGAAATAGGAGGAGGTGTGTCTTCTGATTGATGATTGATTGTTGACTGATTGGGGAGTGATGATTTTCACCTGTGAGGGGAGAAGGAGAGAAAAGAAACACACACACAGGATACACACACACACACAGGATAACTGTATCCGTAACATTCTTCAAGAATCAATGGGTACATATAACTCATTTATAAGTTCTATTCTTCAAGAATCAATGGGTACATATAACTCATTTATAAGTTATATTATTCAAGAATCAATGGGTACATATAACTCATTTATAAGTTATATTCTTCAAGAATCAATGGGTACATATAACTCATTTATAAGTTATATTCTTCAAGAATCAATGGGTACATATAACTCATTTATAAGTTATATTATTCAAGAATCAATGGGTACATATAACTCATTTATAAGTTATATTCTTCAAGAATCAATGGTACATATAACTCATTTATAAGTTATATTCTTCAAGAATCAATGGGTACATATAACTCATTTATAAGTTATATTATTCAAGAATCAATGGGTACATATAACTCATTTATAAGTTATATTCTTCAATAATCAATGGGTACATATAACTCATTTATAAGTTATATTCTTCAAGAATCAATGGGTACATATAACTCATTTATAAGTTATATTCTTCAAGAATCAATGGGTACATATAACTCATTTATAAGTTATATTCTTCAAGAATCAATGGGTACATATAACTCATTTATAAGTTCTATTCTTCAAGAATCAATGGGTACATATAACTCATTTATAAGTTATATTATTCAATAATCAATGGGTACATATAACTCATTTATAAGTTATATTCTTCAATAATCAATGGGTACATATAACTCATTTATAAGTTATATTCTTCAATAATCAATGGGTACATATAACTCATTTATAAGTTATATTATTCAAGAATCAATGGGTACATATAACTCATTTATAAGTTATATTATTCAAGAATCAATGGGTACATATTCCTCATTTGTAAGTCCAAAAACAGATGTAGCAGCAGCTGATTTGGCCCTTTAACACCAGGAAGACTGCAGGTGCCTGCAGCCAAAGAGCTGACTGGACATTGAATTGGAGCTTCATAAATTGGGGGATTCTGACTCGCTGTACATGTGCAGTATTTTGCAAGTAACCGTAAATGTTCACACCAGTGGTGAAGCCATTATTGCAGAATCTCCTATGAATGTTTTATGTCCCATAGAGCCCTATTATATCAATTGTTTTTTCACAGCAATAGCTAGACCTCGTCCTCTGCATAATGAATGGCTTAGAATCACACTAGTGTGTAGGCCATACCTTCGAGTTCAAGTCCTCAGGATCTTGTACCAATACCATTGCTGCAAACAAACAAACGGTGTCCATGGGGATCATGAGGGCTTAGTTCCTGTTGGAATTCCATGTGAAGGTTTGAGGTGGCGGCTACTGCGGCGCTGCAGGGCCCTCCTGAAGCCCCGCCAATCATACACAGGTAGAGCTGATGATGATCAAACAATTGGATGGGAAATCATCTGTCAAACGCTGATCTGTCAAACAATGACATTCAGAGATATGACCAAACACAACGTAACTGTTCTCACCTGACAGTCCTGCAGACCCCACTGCCTGTTGATTCCCCTGACAGTCCTGCAGACCCCACTGCCTGGTGACTCCCCTGACAGTCCTGCAGACCCCACTGCCTGGTGACTCCCCTGACAGTCCTGCAGACCCCACTGCCTGGTGACTCCCCTGACAGTCCTGCAGACCCCACTGCCTGGTGACTCCCCTGACAGTCCTGCAGACCCCACTGCCTGGTGACTCCCCTGACAGTCCTGCAGACCCCACTGCCTGGTGACTCCCCTGACAGTCCTGTAGACCACACTGCCTGGTGACAGTCCTGCAGACCCCACTGCATGTTGATTCCCCTGACAGTCCTGTAGACCCCACTGTCTGGTGACTCCCCTGACAGTCCTGCAGACCCCACTGCCTGGTGACTCCCCTGACAGTCCTGCAGACCCCACTGCCTGGTGACTCCCCCTGACAGTCCTGTAGACCACACTGCCTGGTGACAGTCCTGCAGACCCCACTGCCTGGTGACTCCCCTGACAGTCCTGCAGACCTCACTGCCTGGTGACTCCCCTGACAGTCCTGTAGACCCCACTGCCTGGTGACAGTCCTGCAGACCCCACTGCATGTTGATTCCCCTGACAGTCCTGTAGACCCCACTGTCTGGTGACTCCCCTGACAGTCCTGCAGACCCCACTGCCTGGTGACTCCCCTGACAGTCCTGCAGACCCCACTGCCTGGTGACTCCCCTGACAGTCCTGCAGACCCCACTGCCTGGTGACTCCCCTGACAGTCCTGCAGACCCCACTGCCTGGTGACTCCCCTGACAGTCCTGCAGACCCCACTGCCTGGTGACTCACTTGTACCCTTTTCACACTACCACGCCGACCCAAACCAAACCTTGCTGGGTTGGTTATTTTCTTTTCACATTGGTCCTTTTACACACAGTTCCAGCAACTGTGGTGGATGTGTAACCAGACCGCTGAGCATAGACCAGGTTGGTTTGGCTCAGCTTGGTTTGGCTCAGCTTGGTTTGGCTCATCTTGGTTTGGCTCATCTTGGTTTTGCTCACTCGTGTGAAAAGACCTAGGTTCCCTGTTTCTAAATCCATTCCTGGGGGACTTAGATATTGCATATTCTTGATCTATCCCAGCACTAACAGCCCAACACTAACAGCACTCAGCACTAACAGCCCAGCATTAACAGCCCAGCACTAGCCCTTCATTAGTAAAATCTGATGTGTTGGTGCTCCATTAAACCAAAAATGTGCCCACCATAGGAGTGTCTCCATAGGAATGGCTGGAGAAACATTGCTTTACATAAGCCTCATCTGGTTTCACCAGCACAATGCACACATACTGTTGTGTTGTTTATAAGGCATTGTATTTTGCAAAAAGCTTCATTTTCTAATTTAAGTGAGCTTGGAACAAATTGGGGTTTTAAAAGCTGTGGTTGTGATGTTGTAAGGCATTGTTCATTTGCATAAAACTTAATTTGCCCAGTGAGCAGAACCAAAGAAGGCTTAAAACAGTTGAAACTTAGTGTCATTAGTCTGTCTTTGTGCCAGCCACCTCGTAAGGACAAGAGCTTAGGCTTTTTATATTGTGGTAATTGTACATCATTTTGAACATAATTATATGGTCAATTTTATCAAACTTTAGAACCAGTTTGCACTTAATAGTATACTGTATTTGCATTTTATGCGCAATACTAACCTACACTGACTTCTCACAACATTCTAAAAGAGAGGTTACAAGATTATTCCAATGCGATACTGTGGGTTTAATGTCAGTGTATTTTACAGATGTAAAAACTAAGACCGGGATTCAAACAAACCACAATGTGCAGACATGACCCTGCACATTAGAATATGCCACGTTCAGGTGTTAGACAGAACTAGGAAACTCAGAAATGTCTGACTTGCTTACCGGTTGAATGCTGCACATGTATAACTACTACCAGTTAGCAAGGCAGACATTTTCCAGTTTCCTAGTTCCGACTAGCACGTGAACCCGGCATAATTTACAATTGAATGGAGCCAATAACTCCACAGAAAACTGCCTTTATTAATTGTCAACTGAGGTGTTCTACCAGCTCTGTGATGTTTGTTTGAATCCCAGGCTCAGAGGGGGAAAAAACATTGTTTTTCCTGATAGCTCTTGTTTGTTTGAGGAACATTTCCCTCTGCCAAGTTTGCACCTGCTATTTACAAAGACACAAACCCTATTAGAAAATTGCCCAATTGGCAGATTGTCTGCTCAAAGAAGAATACATTGATGCTACAATTAGGTTAACACATGGACACTGAGCAATATTGATACATACATGACTATTGACAGCATTTACACTGACATGACATTGCAGCAAACAACAACAGAAGCTGAGAGACCCCAACATTGTATGTTAATGGTGGTCATGAGGCAAAAAGGATCCCCTAAATGAACAGAAATATTGTCTAGAAATAGGCTAGCAAAGGTCCCGGTATTTTTTTGTCTTGCTACTACTTACTAAAACTACATACTGTGTACTACAATACAATACAACTTTATTGTCCATCTTACAGTGAACAACGCCAATTTATCTCCTGCACATACTGTGTTTTTCTCAATCAGCTGAAGGTGCAGTTTAGTCCATTAAACCCTGGTTACGTGAGTAACCTTGGATACCTCCTAACGGAGTGGTAAAAACTGTTTCTAGCACTTCTGGCACATCTTGAAATAGTTTTCTACCAATTTGGCTCTACATTTTGAACGGTTGGAGCTATTACCAACTATGACCCATTCCTGAAAGCCTCTCAGTGTGTGTCTTCTGCTTCCACACACGATGCAACCTGTGCAGGACTTGTTAGACGAGAGAGTGATACATCTGAACAGCCTAACTAAAGGAAATGAATTGATTCACCACCAACTATCATACACAAAGAGAATCAGAATAATCAACCTCAACATTTGGTTGATATTTAATTGTGTTGGCAAGAAACATGAATAATACTTGAAATAAACTAACTCTTAAAATCCTATTGTTAAAAATCGGGTGAGAATTAGTGTACGTTGACCACTTTGTGTGTTTTTAACCAAATTTATGTTCAATGTCAGTGAGTTGACAGATGACATTCACAGACTGTTGCTTCAATGTATTTTTGCCTGGTGGGATGTAAACACTTTTATTCATATTATTCGATTAACACAGAATTTCAGGGCCAAATGCTGCAGCTGTAGCATATTTATTAACCACATACTGTATATGGTACAGTAGGTCTATGAGTCACACTGACTACATACCTGTATATGGTACAGTAGGTCTATGAGTCACACTGACTACATATATGGTACAGTAGGTCTATGAGTCACACTGACTACATACCTGTATATGGTACAGTAGGTCTATGAGTCACACTGACTACATATATGGTACAATAGGTCTATGAGTCACACTGACTACATACCTGTATATGGTACAGTAGGTCTATGAGTCACACTGACTACATATATAGGTTTATGAGTCACACTGACTACATATATGGTACAGTAGGTCTATGAGTCACACTGACTACATATATAGGTTTATGAGTCACACTGACTACATATATGGTACAGTAGGTCTATGAGTCACACTGACTACATATATGGTACAGTAGGTCTATGAGTCACACTGACTACATACCTGTATATGGTACAGTAGGTCTATGAGTCACACTGACTACATATATAGGTTTATGAGTCACACTGACTACATATATGGTACAGTAGGTCTATGAGTCACACTGACTACATACCTGTATATGGTACAGTAGGTCTATGAGTCACACTGACTAATATATAGGTTTATGATACACTGACTACATATGGTACAGTAGGTCTATGAGTCACACTGACTACATACCTGTATATGGTGCAGTAGGTCTATGAGTCACACTGACTACACAATAGGTCTATGAGTCACACTGACTACATACCTGTATATGGTACAGTAGGTCTATGAGTCACACTGACTACATATATAGGTTTATGAGTCACACTGACTACATATATGGTACAGTAGGTCTATGAGTCACACTGACTACATACCTGTATATGGTACAGTAGGTCTATGAGTCACACTGACTACATATATGGTACAGTAGGTCTATGAGTCACACTGACTACATACCTGTATATGGTGCAGTAGGTCTATGAGTCACACTGACTACATACCTGTATATGGTACAGTAGGTCTATGAGTCACACTGACTACATATATATAGGTTTAGTCACACTGATTATATGGTACATACTATGAGTCACACTGACTATATGGTACAGTAGATCTATGAGTCACACTGACTACATACAGTGTATGGTAGGTCTAAAGCTATGTTGAGTCACACTTATGATGGTAGGTCTAAAACTATGTTGATTTATGAGTCACACTGACTACATAGCTATAGGTGTACCATGTGATAAACATTTGATTCAGACATACCCACAACGTGTTTTCACTTATCATGTCACTTTGCGTGTATAGTCTCACACATATTGCCATTCCACAAGATGATACGTGAGTAAGGTGTGATTGATTAGTATGAGAAACCATTTTCAGCCCCCGAGAGTCAACACAATTTAATGTTAGCAACAGGAGGGTCTGAAAGGGAGTTTGAGCATAATAAAACCCAGGTAAGATGACACAGATGTCATTTCTATAAGGGAGTCGTTCACTTCGGTTGAACTTCATTTGAACTGTGTGGGATTGAGTTTTAGTGATGGATACCTTCTCACAGATCCAGAAGTGCGATTCACTGCACAGTGTATCGCTCCAGCTTCTCTGGGCTAAGAATATGACCATCGTTCAGCACAGTCCTTCCTGCCATGATAGACTGTCCGCTCCCCTTGTAACAATACAGAGAACCTCCAATGTCCAGTGGCATTTAATGATCAACGCTTTATTTAGGTGAAAACACTGTTCTTCACTTCCTGGACCTGGAACACGCTGGAATCAATCAGCTAACATCGGTATAGTGTTGCAAAAATACGCTAACTTTACAACAATTCCCTAATTACCCCATGATTCCAGCCATGTTCTAACCGGGATTTCTAGATAACCGGGTCATTTTTGGAAAGCTAGAATTCATGCCTGTGTAATGCATGGATAAATACCTAATAATAGCAGAGAAAATCATGAACATAATTCACTGACTTTCTACTCTGCCCACTCAGGTATGATGCTTCAGCCTCTCTGAAATGGTTTTAATCCGTCTGTCATTTTTAAAACAGACTCCCTTATTGTTCTCTCTCTCTCTCTCTCTCTCTCTCTCTCTCTCTCTCTCTCTCTATCGCTTCCTCCCAACCATACATATTCCAGCTCTACTGCCTGCCTCTCTCTCTATCGCTCTCTCTTTCTCTCTCTCTCTCTCTCTCCCAAACATACCTACTACAGCTCTACTACCTGCCTCTCTCTCTCTCTCTCTCTCTCTCTCTCCTGTTCCTCTCAGCTGTTTATGGTCACCAGGTCTGCGTCTCTCCTCAGACAGTCCTGTCTGTTCTCATCCCAGGATTTCACCTCAATAGAGATGAAGTACAAACTGGATTCCAAATTCCTCCGTCCCTGTTGAGAAGGTTGATCTGTTGATGAGAACAGAGGAAAAGACTGAAAAACACCCACATGGACACACACCTTTCATTCAGTTACCTCATTCTCAGGGTTTATAACTCACCTAGCACAGAGAGCTTGTCTGAAGATCGTCTCTCTCAACCTGCATCTGATCTCTCTCTGTAGGAAGGTTTGTGTTTCTGGTACATACAGTAGCTGATCGCTCTCTGTGGGAAGGTTTGTGTTTCTGGTACATACAGTAGCTGATCTCTCTTTGTAGGAAGGTTTGTGTTTCTGGTACGTACAGTAGCTGATCTCTCTCTGTAGGAAGGGTTATTGTTTCTGGTACATACAGTAGCTGATATCTCTGTTTAGGAAGGGTTTTGTTTCTGATACATACAGTAGCTGATCTCTCTGTAGGAAGGTTTATTGTTTCTGGTACATACAGTAGCTGATCTCTCTGTTTAGGAAGGTTTGTGTTTCTGGTACATACAGTAGCTGATCTCTCTGTTTAGGAAGGTTTGTGTTTCTGGTACATACAGTAGCTGATCGCTCTCTGTGGGAAGGTTTGTGTTTCTGGTACATACAGTAGCTGATCTCTCTTTGTAGGAAGGTTTGTGTTTCTGGTACGTACAGTAGCTGATCTCTCTCTGTAGGAAGGGTTATTGTTTCTGGTACATACAGTAGCTGATATCTCTGTTTAGGAAGGGTTTTGTTTCTGATACATACAGTAGCTGATCTCTCTGTAGGAAGGTTTATTGTTTCTGGTACATACAGTAGCTGATCTCTCTGTTTAGGAAGGTTTGTGTTTCTGGTACATACAGTAGCTGATCTCTCTGTTTAGGAAGGTTTGTGTTTCTGGTACATACAGTAGCTGAACGCTCACTGTAGGAAGGGTTATTGTTTCTGGTACATACAGTAGCTGATCTCTCTCTTTAGGAAGGGTTTTGTTTCTGGTAAGTACAGTAGCTGATCTCCCTCTTTAGGAATGGGT
>NW_027013764.1:0-15258 GCF_036934945.1 Oncorhynchus masou masou | reverse complement strand
TGGTCTTCTCATGGCCCCTGTATTAGTGGTGGTGAGGGCACCACCCTGGTCTTCTCATGGCCCCTGTATTAATGGTGGTGAGGGCACCACCCTGGTCTTCTCATGGCCCCTGTATTAGTGGTGGTGAGGGCAACACCCTGGTCTTCTCATGGCCCCTGTATTAGTGGTGGTGAGGGCACCACCCTGGTCTTCTCATGGCCCCTGTATTAGTGGTGGTGAGGGCACCACCCTGGTCTTCTCATGGCCCCTGTATTAGTGGTGGTGAGGGCACCACCCTGGTCTTCTCATGGCCCCTGTATTAGTGGTGGTGAGGGCACCACCCTGGTCTTCTCATGGCCCCTGTATTAGTGGTGGTGAGGGCACCACCCTGGTCTTCTCATGGCCCCTGTATTAGTGGTGGTGAGGGCACCACCCTGGTCTTCTCATGGCCCCTGTATTAGTGGTGGTGAGGGCACCACCCTGGTCTTCTCATGGCCCCTGTATTAGTGGTGGTGAGGGCACCACCCTGGTCTTCTCATGGCCCCTGTATTAGTGGTGGTGAGGGCACCACCCTGGTCTTCTCATGGCCCCTGTATTAGTGGTGGTGAGGGCACCACCCTGGTCTTCTCATGGCCCCTGTATTAGTGGTGGTGAGGGCACCACCCTGGTCTTCTCATGGCCCCTGTATTAGTGGTGGTGAGGGCACCACCCTGGTCTTCTCATGGCCCCTGTATTAGTGGTGGTGAGGGCACCACCCTGGTCTTCTCATGGCCCCTGTATTAGTGGTGGTGAGGGCACCACCCTGGTCTTCTCATGGCCCCTGCTGTTTTTTTCTTCTTCCCAGGGCTGTTGTCACTTGCTGTTGATGTTGTGTGTAGCATCTCTGTCCCAACACAATACAGACAACCTGTTCCACAGTAGACTCGGCCCCACGGCCCAACAACCAAGGAAGACACTGGAAGATCCTCCCACTTGTTTGCATTTATGACACTTGGAATGTTCTGGCTTGCAGAGAGTCTCCCTGGCTGAGCACCATTACACTATACTACGCTGAACAACTAAACAAGTGCTGTACTGTGCTATACTGCTACACTATACTACGCTGAACAACTAAACAAGTGCTGTACTGTGCTATACTGCTACACTATACTACGCTGAACAACTAAACAAGTGCTGTACTGTGCTATACTGCTACACTATGTTGTACTGCTACACTATGTTATACTGCTACACTATACTACGCTGAACAACTAAACAAGTGCTGTACTGTGCTATACTGCTACACTATGCTATACTGCTACACTATGTTATACTGCTACACTATGTTATACTGCTACACTATGTTATACTGCTACACTATGTTATACTGCTACACTATATTATACTGCTACACTATGTTATACTGCTACACTATACTACGCTGAACAACTAAACAAGTGCTGTACTGTGCTATACTGCTACACTATGTTGTACTGCTACACTATGTTATACTGCTACACTATACTATACTGCTACACTATGTTATACTGCTACACTATACTACGCTGAACAACTAAACATGTGCTGTACTGTGCTATACTGCTACACTATGTTGTACTGCTACACTATGTTATACTGCTACACTATACTATACTGCTACACTATGTTATACTGCTACACTATACTACGCTGAACAACTAAACAAGTGCTGTACTGTGCTATACTGCTACACTATGTTATACTGCTACACTATGTTATACTGCTACACTATACTACGCTGAACAACTAAACAAGTGCTGTACTGTGCTATACTGCTACACTATACTGCTACACTATGTTATACTGCTACACTATACTACGCTGGACAACTAAACAAGTGCTGTACTGTGCTATACTGCTACACTATGTTGTACTGCTACACTATGTTATACTGCTACACTATGTTATACTGCTACACTATACTACGCTGAACAACTAAACAAGTGCTGTACTGTGCTATACTGCTACACTATGTTGTACTGCTACACTATGTTATACTGCTACACTATGTTATACTGCTACACTATACTACGCTGAACAACTAAACAAGTGCTGTATACTGTGCTATACTGCTACACTATGCTATACTGCTACACTATGTTATACTGCTACACTATGTTATACTGCTACACTATACTACGCTGAACAACTAAACAAGTGCTGTACTGTGCTATACTGCTACACTATACTGCTACACTATACTGCTACACTATACTACGCTGAACAACTAAACAAGTGCTGTACTGTGCTATACTGCTACACTATGTTATACTGCTACACTATGTTATACTGCTACACTATGTTATACTGCTACACTATACTACGCTGAACAACTAAACAAGTGCTGTACTGTGCTATACTGCTACACTATGTTGTACTGCTACACTATGTTATACTGCTACACTATGTTATACTGCTACACTATACTACGCTGAACAACTAAACAAGTGCTGTACTGTGCTATACTGCTACACTATGTTATACTGCTACACTATGTTATACTGCTACACTATGTTATACTGCTACACTATACTAATACGCTGAACAACTAAACAAGTGCTGCACTAAAGGCACTGCCACACCATGTTGTACTGCTACACTATGTTATACTGCTACACTATACTATACTGCTACACTATGTTATACTTCCTACACTATACTACGCTGAACAACTAAACAAGTGCTGTACTGTGCTATACTGCTACACTATGTTGTAATTGCTACACTATGTTATACTGCTACACTATACTATACTGCTACACTATGTTATACTGCTACACTATGTTATACTGCTACACTATGCTATACTGCTACACTATGTTATACTGCTACACTATGTTATACTGCTACACTATACTATACTGCTACACTATGTTATACTGCTACACTATGTTATACTGCTACACTATGCTATACTGCTACACTATGTTATACTGCTACACTATGTTATACTGCTACACTATGTTATACTGCTACACTATGTTATACTGCTACACTATGTTATACTGCTACACTATGTTATACTGCTACACTATGTTATACTGCTACACTATGTTATACTGCTACACTATGTTATACTGCTACACTATGTTATACTGCTACACTATGTTATACTGCTACACTATGTTATACTGCTACACTATGTTATACTGCTACACTATGCTATACTGCTACACTATGTTATACTGCTACACTATGTTATACTGCTACACTATGTTATACTGCTACACTATGTTATACTGCTACACTATGTTATACTGCTACACTATGTTATACTGCTACACTATACTACGCTGAACAACTAAACAAGTGCTGTACTGTGCTATACTGCTACACTATGCTATACTGCTACACTATGTTATACTGCTACACTATGTTATACTGCTACACTATGCTATACTGCTACACTATGTTATACTGCTACACTATGTTATACTGCTACACTATGTTATACTGCTACACTATGTTATACGTCCTACACTATGTTATACTGCTACACTATGTTATACTGTTATACTGCTACACTATGCTATACTGTTATACTGCTACACTATGTTATACTGCTACACTATGTTATACTGCTACACTATGTTATACTGCTACACTATGTTATACTGCTACACTATGTTATACTGCTACACTATGTTATACTGCTACACTATGTTATACTGCTACACTATGTTATACTGCTACACTATGCTATACTGCTACACTATGTTATACTGCTACACTATGTTATACTGCTACACTATGTTATACTGCTACACTATGTTATACTGCTACACTATGTTATACTGCTACACTATGCTATACTGCTACACTATGTTATACGTCCTACACTATGTTATACTGCTACACTATGTTATACTGCTACACTATACTGCTACACTATGTTATACTGCTACACTATGTTATACTGCTACACTATGCTATACTGCTACACTATGTTATACGTCCTACACTATGTTATAATGCTACACTATGTTATACTGCTACACTATGTTATACGTCCTACACTATGTTATACTGCTACACTATGCTATACTGCTACACTATGTTATACTGCTACACTATGTTATAATGCTACACTATGTTATACTGCTACACTATGTTATACTGCTACACTATGTTATACTGCTACACTATGTTATACTGTTATACTGCTACACTATGTTATACTGCTACACTATGTTATACTGCTACACTATGTTATACTGCTACACTATGTTATACTGCTACACTATGCTATACTGCTACACTATGTTATACTGCTACACTATGTTATACGTCCTACACTATGTTATACTGCTACACTATGTTATACTGCTACACTATACTGCTACACTATGTTATACTGCTACACTATGTTATACTGCTACACTATGTTATACTGCTACACTATGCTATACTGCTACACTATGTTATACTGCTACACTATGTTATACGTCCTACACTATGTTATAATGCTACACTATGTTATACTGCTACACTATGTTATACTGCTACACTATGTTATACTGCTACACTATGCTATACTGCTACACTATGTTATACTGCTACACTATGTTATACGTCCTACACTATGTTATACTGCTACACTATGTTATACTGCTACACTATACTGCTACACTATGTTATACTGCTACACTATGTTATACTGCTACACTATGTTATACTGCTACACTATGCTATACTGCTACACTATGTTATACTGCTACACTATGTTATACGTCCTACACTATGTTATAATGCTACACTATGTTATACTGCTACACTATGTTATACTGCTACACTATGTTATACTGCTACACTATGCTATACTGCTACACTATGTTATACTGCTACACTATGTTATACTGCTACACTATGTTATACGTCCTACACTATGTTATAATGCTACACTATGTTATACTGCTACACTATGTTATACTGCTACACTATGTTATAATGCTACACTATGTTATACTGCTACACTATGTTATACTGCTACACTATGTTATACTGCTACACTATGTTATACTGTTATACTGCTACACTATGTTATACTGCTACACTATGTTATACTGCTACACTATGTTATACTGCTACACTATGTTATACTGCTACACTATGCTATACTGCTACACTATGTTATACTGCTACACTATGCTATACTGCTACACTATGTTATACTGCTACACTATGCTATACTGCTACACTATGTTATACTGCTACACTATGCTATACTGCTACACTATGTTATACTGCTACACTATGTTATACTGCTACACTATGTTATACTGCTACACTATGTTATACTGCTACACTATACTGCTACACTATGTTATACTGCTACACTATGTTATACTGCTACACTATGTTATACTGCTACACTATGTTATACTGCTACACTATGTTATACTGCTACACTATGTTATACTGCTACACTATACTGCTACACTATGTTATACTGCTACACTATGTTATACTGCTACACTATGTTATACTGTTATACTGCTACACTATGCTATACTGTTATACTGCTACACTATGCTATAATGTTATACTGCTACACTATGTTATACTGCTATACTGCTACACTATGCTATACTGCTATACTGCTACACTATGCTATACTGCTGTACTGCTACACTATGCTATACTGTTATACTGCTACACTATGTTATAATGTTATACTGCTACACTATGCTATACTGTTATACTGCTACACTATGCTATAATGTTATACTGCTACACTATGCTATACTGTTATACTGCTACACTATGCTATACTGTTATACTGCTACACTATGCTATACTGTTATACTGCTACACTATGCTATACTGTTATACTGCTACACTATGCAGTACTGCTACACTATGCTATACTGCTATACTGCTACACTATGCTATACTGCTACACTATGCTATACTGATACACTATGCTGTACTGCTTCACTATGCTATAATGTTATACTGCTACACTATGTTATACTGTTATACTGCTACACTATGCTATACTGTTATACTGCTACACTATGCAGTACTGCTACACTATGCTACTACTGCTACACTATGCTATACTGCTATACTGCTACACTATGCAGTACTGCTACACTATGCTATACTGCTACACTATGCTATACTGCTATACTGCTATACTATACTGATACACTATGCTATACTGCTATACTGCTACACTATGCTATACTGTTATACTGCTACACTATGTTATACTGTTATACTGCTACACTATGCAGTACTGCTACACTATGCTATACTGCTACACTATGCTATACTGCTATACTGCTACACTATGCAGTACTGCTACACTATGCTATACTGCTACACTATGCTATACTGCTATACTGCTACACTATACTATACTGATACACTATGCTATACTGCTATACTGCTACACTATGCTATACTGTTATACTGCTACACTATGTTATACTGTTATACTGCTACACTATGCAGTACTGCTACACTATGCTATACTGCTACACTATGCTATACTGCTATACTGCTACACTATGCTATACTGCTACACTATGCTATACTGATACACTATGCTGTACTGCTTCACTATGCTATAATGTTATACTGCTACACTATGTTATACTGTTATACTGCTACACTATGCTGTACTGCTTCACTATGCTATAATGTTATACTGCTACACTATGTTATACTGTTGTACTGCTACACTATGTTATACTGCTATACTGCTACACTATGTTATACTGCTACACTATGCTATACTGTTATACTGCTACACTATGTAATACTGCTATACTGCTACACTATGTTATAATGTTATACTGCTACACTATGCTATACTGTTATACTGCTACACTATGTTATACTGCTATACTGCTACACTATGCTATACTGCTACACTATGCTATAATGTTATACTGCTACACTATGTTATAATGTTATACTGCTACACTATGTTATACTGCTATACTGCTACACTATGCTATACTGCTACACTATGCTATACTGATACACTATGCTGTACTGCTTCACTATGCTATAATGTTATACTGCTACACTATGCTATACTGCTGTACTGCTACACTATGCTATACTGTTATACTGCTACACTATGCTATACTGCTGTACTGCTACAGTATGCTATACTGCTGTACTGCTACACTATGCTATACTGCTATACTGCTACACTATGTTATAATGTTATACTGCTACACTATGCTATACTGTTATACTGCTACACTATGTTATACTGCTATACTGCTACACTATGTTATAATGTTATACTGCTACACTATGCTATACTGTTATACTGCTACACTATGTTATAATGTTATACTGCTACACTATGCTATACTGTTATACTGCTACACTATGTTATAATGTTATACTGCTACACTATGCTATACTGTTATACTGCTACACTATGTTATAATGTTATACTGCTACACACTGTTATACTGCTACACTATGTTATAATGTTATACTGCTACACTATGCTATACTGTTATACTGCTACACTATGCTATACTGTTATACTGCTACACTATGCTATACTGTTATAATGCTACACTATGCTATACTGCTACACTATGCTATACTGTTATACTGCTACACTATGCTATACTGTTATACTGCTACACTATGCTATACTGTTATAATGCTACACTATGCTATACTGCTACACTATGCTATACTGTTATACTGCTACACTATGCTATACTGTTATACTGCTACACTATGTTATAATGTTATACTGCTACACTATGCTATACTGTTATACTGCTACACTATGTTATAATGTTATACTGCTACACTATGCTATACTGTTATACTGCTACACTATGCTATACTGTTATACTGCTACACTATGCTATACTGTTATACTGCTACACTATGCTATACTGTTATACTGCTACACTATGCTATACTGCTACACTATGCTATACTGTTATACTGCTACACTATGCTATAATGCTACACTATGCTATACTGTTATACTGCTACACTATGTTATACTGCTACACTATGCTATACTGTTATACTGCTACACTATGCTATACTGTTATACTGCTACACTATGTTATAATGTTATACTGCTACACTATGCTATACTGTTATACTGCTACACTATGTTATAATGTTATACTGCTACACTATGCTATACTGTTATACTGCTACACTATGCTATACTGTTATACTGCTACACTATGCTATACTGTTATACTGCTACACTATGCTATACTGTTATACTGCTACACTATGTTATACTGTTATACTGCTGTACTGTTATACTGCTACACTATGCTATACTGTTATACTGCTATACTATGCTATACTGTTATACTGCTATACTGTTATACTGCTACACTATGTTATACTGTTATACTGCTACACTATGTTATAATGTTATACTGCTACACTATGCTATACTGTTATACTGCTACACGATGCTATACTGTTATACTGCTACACTATGCTATACTGTTATACTGCTACACTATGTTATACTGCTACACTATGTTATACTGCTACACTATGCTATACTGTTATACTGCTACACTATGCTGTACTGTTATACTGCTACACTATGTTATACTGCTACACTATGATATACTGCTACACTATGTTATACTGCTACACTATGTTATAATGTTATACTGCTACACTATGCTATACTGTTATACTGCTACACTATGTTATAATGTTATACTGCTACACTATGCTATACTGTTATACTGCTACACTATGTTATAATGTTATACTGCTACACTATGCTATACTGTTATACTGCTACACTATGCTATACTGTTATACTGCTACACTATGTTATACTGCTACACTATGCTATACTGTTATACTGCTACACTATGCTATACTGTTATACTGTTACACTATGCTATACTGTTATACTGCTACACTATGTTATACTGCTACACTATGCTATACTGTTATACTGCTACACTATGCTATACTGTTATACTGCTACACTATGCTATACTGTTATACTGCTACACTATGCTATACTGTTATACTGCTACACTATGCTATACTGTTATACTGCTACACTATGTTATACTGCTACACTATGCTATACTGTTATACTGCTACACTATGCTATACTGTTATACTGCTACACTATGCTATACTGTTATACTGCTACACTATGCTATACTGTTATACTGCTACACTATGCTATACTGTTATACTGCTACACTATGCTATACTGCTACACTATGCTATACTGTTATACTGCTATACTGTTATACTGCTACACTATGCTATACTGTTATACTGCTATAATGTTATACTGCTACACTATGCTATACTGTTATACTGCTACACTATGCTATACTGTTATACTGCTACACTATGCTATACTGTTGTACTGCTACACTATACTATACTGCTACACTATGCTATACTGTTATACTGCTACACTATGCTATACTGTTATACTGCTACACTATGCTATAATGTTATACTGCTACACTATGCTATACTGTTATACTGCTACACTATGCTATACTGTTATACTGCTACACTATGCTATACTGTTATACTGCTACACTATGCTATACTGTTATACTGCTACACTATGCTATACTGTTATACTGCTACACTAAGCTATACTGTTATACTGCTACACTATGCTATACTGCTACACTATGCTATACTGTTATACTGCTATACTGTTATACTGCTACACTATGCTATACTGTTATACTGCTACACTATGTTATAATGTTATACTGCTACACTCTGCTATACTGTTATACTGCTACACTATGCTATACTGTTATACTGCTACACTATGCTATACTTTTATACTGTTATACTGCTACACTATGTTATAATGTTATACTGCTACACTATGCTATACTGTTATACTGCTACACTATGCTATACTGTTATACTGCTACACTATGCTATACTGTTATACTGCTACACTATGCTATACTGTTATACTGCTACACTATGCTATACTGTTATACTGCTACACTATGCTATACTGTTATACTGCTACACTATGCTATACTGCTACACTATGCTATACTGTTATACTGCTATACTGTTATACTGCTACACTATGCTATACTGTTATACTGCTACACTATGTTATAATGTTATACTGCTACACTCTGCTATACTGTTATACTGCTACACTATGCTATACTGTTATACTGCTACACTATGCTATACTTTTATACTGTTATACTTCTACACTATGTTATAATGTTATACTGCTACACTATGCTATACTGTTATACTGCTACACTATGTTATACTGCTACACTATGCTATACTGTTATACTGCTACACTATGCTATACTGTTATACTGCTACACTATGCTATACTGTTATACTGCTACACTATGCTATACTGTTATACTGCTACACTATGCTATACTTTTATACTGTTATACTGCTACACTATGTTATAATGTTATACTGCTACACTATGCTATACTGTTATACTGCTACACTATGCTATACTGTTATACTGCTACACTATGCTATACTGTTATACTGCTACACTATGCTATACTGTTATACTGCTACACTATGCTATACTGTTATACTGCTACACTATGCTATACTGTTATACTGCTACACTATGCTATACTGCTACACTATGCTATACTGTTATACTGCTATACTGTTATACTGCTACACTATGCTATACTGTTATACTGCTACACTATGTTATAATGTTATACTGCTACACTCTGCTATACTGTTATACTGCTACACTATGCTATACTGTTATACTGCTACACTATGCTATACTTTTATACTGTTATACTTCTACACTATGTTATAATGTTATACTGCTACACTATGCTATACTGTTATACTGCTACACTATGTTATACTGCTACACTATGCTATACTGTTATACTGCTACACTATGCTATACTGTTATACTGCTACACTATGCTATACTGTTATACTGCTACACTATGCAGTACTGCTACACTATGCTATACTGCTACACTATGCTATACTGCTATACTGCTACACTATGCTATACTGCTACACTATGCTATACTGATACACTATGCTGTACTGCTTCACTATGCTATAATGTTATACTGCTACACTATGTTATACTGTTATACTGCTACACTATGCTGTACTGCTTCACTATGCTATAATGTTATACTGCTACACTATGTTATACTGTTGTACTGCTACACTATGTTATACTGCTATACTGCTACACTATGTTATACTGCTACACTATGCTATACTGTTATACTGCTACACTATGTAATACTGCTATACTGCTACACTATGTTATAATGTTATACTGCTACACTATGCTATACTGTTATACTGCTACACTATGTTATACTGCTATACTGCTACACTATGCTATACTGCTACACTATGCTATAATGTTATACTGCTACACTATGTTATAATGTTATACTGCTACACTATGTTATACTGCTATACTGCTACACTATGCTATACTGCTACACTATGCTATACTGATACACTATGCTGTACTGCTTCACTATGCTATAATGTTATACTGCTACACTATGCTATACTGCTGTACTGCTACACTATGCTATACTGTTATACTGCTACACTATGCTATACTGCTGTACTGCTACAGTATGCTATACTGCTGTACTGCTACACTATGCTATACTGCTATACTGCTACACTATGTTATAATGTTATACTGCTACACTATGCTATACTGTTATACTGCTACACTATGTTATACTGCTATACTGCTACACTATGTTATAATGTTATACTGCTACACTATGCTATACTGTTATACTGCTACACTATGTTATAATGTTATACTGCTACACTATGCTATACTGTTATACTGCTACACTATGTTATAATGTTATACTGCTACACTATGCTATACTGTTATACTGCTACACTATGTTATAATGTTATACTGCTACACACTGTTATACTGCTACACTATGTTATAATGTTATACTGCTACACTATGCTATACTGTTATACTGCTACACTATGCTATACTGTTATACTGCTACACTATGCTATACTGTTATAATGCTACACTATGCTATACTGCTACACTATGCTATACTGTTATACTGCTACACTATGCTATACTGTTATACTGCTACACTATGCTATACTGTTATAATGCTACACTATGCTATACTGCTACACTATGCTATACTGTTATACTGCTACACTATGCTATACTGTTATACTGCTACACTATGTTATAATGTTATACTGCTACACTATGCTATACTGTTATACTGCTACACTATGTTATAATGTTATACTGCTACACTATGCTATACTGTTATACTGCTACACTATGCTATACTGTTATACTGCTACACTATGCTATACTGTTATACTGCTACACTATGCTATACTGTTATACTGCTACACTATGCTATACTGCTACACTATGCTATACTGTTATACTGCTACACTATGCTATAATGCTACACTATGCTATACTGTTATACTGCTACACTATGTTATACTGCTACACTATGCTATACTGTTATACTGCTACACTATGCTATACTGTTATACTGCTACACTATGTTATAATGTTATACTGCTACACTATGCTATACTGTTATACTGCTACACTATGTTATAATGTTATACTGCTACACTATGCTATACTGTTATACTGCTACACTATGCTATACTGTTATACTGCTACACTATGCTATACTGTTATACTGCTACACTATGCTATACTGTTATACTGCTACACTATGTTATACTGTTATACTGCTGTACTGTTATACTGCTACACTATGCTATACTGTTATACTGCTATACTATGCTATACTGTTATACTGCTATACTGTTATACTGCTACACTATGTTATACTGTTATACTGCTACACTATGTTATAATGTTATACTGCTACACTATGCTATACTGTTATACTGCTACACGATGCTATACTGTTATACTGCTACACTATGCTATACTGTTATACTGCTACACTATGCTATACTGTTATACTGCTATACTATGCTATACTGTTATACTGCTACACTATGCTATACTGTTATACTGCTACACTATGTTATAATGTTATACTGCTACACTATGCTATACTGTTATACTGCTACACTATGTTATAATGTTATACTGCTACACTATGCTATACTGTTATACTGCTACACTATGCTATACTGTTATACTGCTACACTATGCTATACTGTTATACTGCTACACTATGCTATACTGTTATACTGCTATACTATGCTATACTGTTATACTGCTATACTGTTATACTGCTACACTATGTTATACTGTTATACTGCTACACTATGTTATAATGTTATACTGCTACACTATGTTATACTGCTATACTGCTACACTATGCTATACTGCTACACTATGCTATACTGATACACTATGCTGTACTGCTTCACTATGCTATAATGTTATACTGCTACACTATGCTATACTGCTGTACTGCTACACTATGCTATACTGTTATACTGCTACACTATGCTATACTGCTGTACTGCTACAGTATGCTATACTGCTGTACTGCTACACTATGCTATACTGCTATACTGCTACACTATGTTATAATGTTATACTGCTACACTATGCTATACTGTTATACTGCTACACTATGTTATACTGCTATACTGCTACACTATGTTATAATGTTATACTGCTACACTATGCTATACTGTTATACTGCTACACTATGTTATAATGTTATACTGCTACACTATGCTATACTGTTATACTGCTACACTATGTTATAATGTTATACTGCTACACTATGCTATACTGTTATACTGCTACACTATGTTATAATGTTATACTGCTACACACTGTTATACTGCTACACTATGTTATAATGTTATACTGCTACACTATGCTATACTGTTATACTGCTACACTATGCTATACTGTTATACTGCTACACTATGCTATACTGTTATAATGCTACACTATACTATACTGCTACACTATGCTATACTGTTATACTGCTACACTATGCTATACTGTTATACTGCTACACTATGCTATACTGTTATAATGCTACACTATGCTATACTGCTACACTATGCTATACTGTTATACTGCTACACTATGCTATACTGTTATACTGCTACACTATGTTATAATGTTATACTGCTACACTATGCTATACTGTTATACTGCTACACTATGTTATAATGTTATACTGCTACACTATGCTATACTGTTATACTGCTACACTATGCTATACTGTTATACTGCTACACTATGCTATACTGTTATACTGCTACACTATGCTATACTGTTATACTGCTACACTATGCTATACTGCTACACTATGCTATACTGTTATACTGCTACACTATGCTATAATGCTACACTATGCTATACTGTTATACTGCTACACTATGTTATACTGCTACACTATGCTATACTGTTATACTGCTACACTATGCTATACTGTTATACTGCTACACTATGTTATAATGTTATACTGCTACACTATGCTATACTGTTATACTGCTACACTATGTTATAATGTTATACTGCTACACTATGCTATACTGTTATACTGCTACACTATGCTATACTGTTATACTGCTACACTATGCTATACTGTTATACTGCTACACTATGCTATACTGTTATACTGCTACACTATGTTATACTGTTATACTGCTGTACTGTTATACTGCTACACTATGCTATACTGTTATACTGCTATACTATGCTATACTGTTATACTGCTATACTGTTATACTGCTACACTATGTTATACTGTTATACTGCTACACTATGTTATAATGTTATACTGCTACACTATGCTATACTGTTATACTGCTACACGATGCTATACTGTTATACTGCTACACTATGCTATACTGTTATACTGCTACACTATGTTATACTGCTACACTATGTTATACTGCTACACTATGCTATACTGTTATACTGCTACACTATGCTGTACTGTTATACTGCTACACTATGTTATACTGCTACACTATGATATACTGCTACACTATGTTATACTGCTACACTATGTTATAATGTTATACTGCTACACTATGCTATACTGTTATACTGCTACACTATGTTATAATGTTATACTGCTACACTATGCTATACTGTTATACTGCTACACTATGTTATAATGTTATACTGCTACACTATGCTATACTGTTATACTGCTACACTATGTTATAATGTTATACTTCTTCACACTATGCTATACTGTTATACTGCTACACTATGCTATACTGTTATACTGCTACACTATGTTATACTGC